>NC_133709.1:17126235-17193735 GCF_048934315.1 Petromyzon marinus
ACCCCCTCCTCCTCATCACCACCCCCTCCTCATCACCCCCACCTCATCACCACTACTCCCTCCTCCTCCTCCACGACGAGGCGGCGTGGATGCGCTACGCGAGGCGCGGCGAGCGGATCGCGAGGCCGAAGAAGCGGTGAATGAATCCGCCGTAGCGCTTCTTCTTGGCGCGCTTCGGCCAGCGGCCCTTGGGGCGGCCGACCCTTCGCATGAAGCCGCCGTACCGCTTGCTCACTTCCCTGCCGTCACCGCCACCGCCGTCACCGTCACCACCACCACCGTCACCGCCACCGCCGCCGTCGCCGCCGCCGCTCGACCGCACGCCTCGCTCCGCCAGTCTCGCTCCGCCCGGCCCCAGCTCGAGCGTGGGCGGCAGGAGCGGAGGGCCGGCCCACGCCCGCACCCCGCCGTCTACTCCGGTCCCGGGGCCCACGGCCGTGGCGTCGGGCAACCGCAGCGACCCCCGCGGGTGGACTCGTGGCTCGGCGGCGGCCGCGGAGGAGGAGGATGAGGATGAGGAGGAGGCCGCGTCCCTTCTGAAGGCCACGCGGGCCTCCTCCTCCTCCTCCTCCACGAGCCGCAGCGCCATCGCGGGGTTGTGGGGCCCTGCGCGAACGGCGAGACCCCCATAGAGGGGGCCCACAAGGGGGCTCAGAGGGGCCGCCTCGCCCAGGTGCACGAAGAGGCCACGGCCGGAGCAGCAGAGCAGGCAGTCGGTGCCCTTCACGCACACCTGGGGGGGGGGGGGGGGGGTGGGGGGTGGGGGGAAAGGAGAGTAAAGGAGGGGGGAGAAGGGGGGGGAGAAGGGGGGGGGGGTATCGCGATGGCGGGAAGAAGGCCGTGATACACTCACACATCGTAAACTGACTTACTCACTCATCATACACTGACTCACTCACTCATCACACACTGACTCACTCACTCATCACACACTGACTCACTCACTCATCACACACTGACTCACTCATCATACACTGACTCACTCACTCATCACACACTGACTTACTCATCATACACTGACTCACTCACTCATCACACACTGACTCACTCACTCATCATACACTGACTCATTCACTCATCATACACTGACTCACTCACTCATCATACATTGACTCACTCATCATACACTGACTCACTCATCATACACTGACTCACTCACTCATCATACACTGACTCACTCACTCATCATACACTGACTCACTCACATCATACACTGACTCACTCACATCATACACTGACTCACTCACGCATCATACACTGACTCACTCACTCATCATACACTGACTCACTCACTCATCATACACTGACTCACTCACTCATCATACACTGACTCACTCATCATACGCTGACTCACTCACACATCATACACTTACTCACTCATCATACACTCACTCACTCACTCATCATACACTGACTCACTCACTCATCATAAGCTGACTCACACATCATACACTGACTCACTCACTCATCATACACTGACTCACTCATCATACACTGACTCACTCATCATACACTGACTCACTCACTCATCATACACTGACTCACTCACTCATCATACGCTGACTCACTCACACATCATACACTTACTCACACATCATACACTGACTCACTCACTCATCATACACTGACTCACTCACTCATCATACACTGACTCACTCACTCATCACACACTGACTCACTCATCATACACTGACTCACTCACTCATCACACACTGACTTACTCACTCATCATACACTGACTCACTCACTCATCACACACTGACTCACTCACTCATCATACACTGACTCATTCACTCATCATACACTGACTCACTCACTCATCATACATTGACTCACTCATCATACACTGACTCACTCATCATACACTGACTCACTCACTCATCATACACTGACTCACTCACTCATCATACACTGACTCACTCACATCATACACTGACTCACTCACATCATACACTGACTCACTGACATCATACACTGACTCACTCACGCATCATACACTGACTCACTCACTCATCATACACTGACTCACTCACTCATCATACACTGACTCACTCACTCATCATACACTGACTCACTCATCATACGCTGACTCACTCACACATCATACACTTACTCACTCATCATACACTCACTCACTCACTCATCATACACTGACTCACTCACTCATCATAAGCTGACTCACACATCATACACTGACTCACTCACTCATCATACACTGACTCACTCATCATACACTGACTCACTCATCATACACTGACTCACTCACTCATCATACACTGACTCACTCACTCATCATACGCTGACTCACTCACACATCATACACTTACTCACACATCATACACTGACTCACTCACTCATCATACACTGACTCACTCACTCATCATACACTGACTCACTCACTCATCATACGCTGACTCACTCACTCATCATACGCTGACTCACTCACATATCATACGCTTACTCACTCACACATCATACACTGACTCACTCACTCATCACACACTGACTCACTCACTCATCACACACTGACTCACTCACTCATCATACACTGACTCACTCACTCATCATACACTGACTCACTCACTCATCATACACTGACTCACTCACTCATCATACGCTGACTCACTCATCATACCCTGACTCACTCACACATCATACGCTTACTCACACATCATACACTTACTCACTCATAATACACTGACTCACTCACTCATCATACACTGACTCACTCACTCATCATACACTGACTCACTCACTCATCATACACTGACTCACTCACTCATCACACACTGACTCACTCACACATCATACACTGATTCACTCACTCATCATACACTGACACACTCACTCATCATACACTGACACACTCACACATCATACACTGACTCACTCTCGCATCATACACTGACTCTCTCATCATACACTGACTCACTCACACATCATACACTTACTCACTCATACATCATACACTGACTCACTCACACATCATACACTGACTCTCTCACACATCATACACTGACTCACTCACTCATTATACACTGACTCACTCACATCATACACTGACTCACTCACACATCATACACTGACTCACTCACTCATCATACACTGACTCACTCACTCATCATACACTGACTAACTCACTCATCATATCCTGACTCACTCACACATCATACGCTTACTCACTCACACATCATATACTGACTCACTCACTCATCACACACTGACTCACTCACTCATCACACACTGACTCACTCACTCATCATACACTGACTCACTCACTCATCATACACTGACTCACTCACTCATCATACACTGACTCACTCACTCATCATACGCTGACTCACTCATCATACCCTGACTCACTCACACATCATACGCTTACTCACACATCATACACTTACTCACTCATAATACACTGACTCACTCACTCATCATACACTGACTCACTCACTCATCATACACTGACTCACTCACTCATCATACACTGACTCACTCACTCATCATACACTGACTCACTCACTCATCACACACTGACTCACTCACACATCATACACTGATTCACTCACTCATCATACACTGACACACTCACTCATCATACACTGACACACTCACACATCATACACTGACTCACTCTCGCATCATACACTGACTCTCTCATCATACACTGACTCACTCACACATCATACACTTACTCACTCATACATCATACACTGACTCACTCACGCATCATACACTGACCCTCTCACACATCATACACTGACTCACTCACTCATCATACACTGACTCACTCACATCATACACTGACTCACTCACACATCATACACTGACTCACTCACTCATCATACACTGACTCACTCACTCATCATACACTGACTAACTCACTCATCATACCCTGACTCACTCACACATCATACACTGACTCACTCACACATCATATACTGACTCTCTCACACATCATACACTGACTCACTCACTCATCATACACTGACTCACTCACATCATACACTGACTCACTCACACATCATACACTGACTCACTCACACATCATACACGGACTCACACATCATACATTGACTTTCTCACACATCATACACTGACTCACTCACACATCATACACTCACTCACTCACTCGTACACTGATTCACTCACACATCATACACTGACTCACTCACACATCATACACTGACTTACACATCATACACTGACTCACTCACTCATCATACACTGACTCACTCACACATCATACACTGACTCACTCACACATCATACACTGACTCACTCACACATCATACACTGACTCACTCACACATCATACACTGACTCACTCACACATCATACACGGACTCACTCACACATCATACACTGACTCACTCACACATCATACACTCACTCACACATCATACACTGACTCACTCACACATCATACACTGACTCACACATCATACACTGACTCACTCGTACACTGATTCACTCACACATCATACACTGACTCACTCACACATCATACACTGACTTACTCACACATCATACACTGACTCACTCACTCATCATACACTGACTCACTCACACATCATACACTGACTCACTCACACATCATACACTGAATCACTCACACATCATACACTGACTCACTCACACATCATACACGGACTCACTCACACATCATACACTGACTCACTCACACATCATACACTCACTCACACATCATACACTGACTCACTCACACATCATACACTGACTCACACATCATACACTGACTCACTAGTACACTGATTCACTCACACATCATACACTGACTCACTCACACATCATACACTGATTTACTCACACATCGTACACTGACTCACTCACTCATCATACACTGACTCACTCACACATCATACACTGACTCACTCATCATACACTGACTCACTCATCATACACTGACTCACTCACTCATCATACACTGACTCACTCACTCATCATACACTGACTCACTCACACATCATACACTGACTCACTCACACATCATACACTGACTCACTCGCACCATACACTTACTCACTCATCATACACTGACTCACTCACTCATCATGCACTGACTCACTCACTCATCATACACTGACTCACTCACTCATCATGCACTGACTCACTCACTCATCATACACTGACTCACTCACTCATCATACACTGACTCACTCACACGTCATACACTGACTCACTCATCATACGCTGACTCACACATCATACACTCACTCACACTACCACTGACTCACTCACACATCATACACTCACTCACGCTGCTGCTGACTCACTCACACATCATACACTGGGAGTGTCATGCTGCCAGCTATGGCTGCAAGTTTGGTCGTACATGTTATGTATATCGTTTATTGTAAAATTTTAATCAAAGTTTCTATGATTACTGTTGTTACATTGTATTTTATAGCTTCATTTTGGTGATTTCTAAAACATATGGTAAAGCCATGTTTCTTGCGGAAGTGCGGAGTTGTCCTGATAACTTGAATCTAAATTATCTTGTGGTTGTTATTGTTTGACTTGCCTCATACTGGGATTTTTGCACACAACGTTGTAATACGGTGGGGTTTTTTTTTCTGGAAGATTTGCTGCTTCATCCAGGATGTTTCTGTTGCGCGTCGTCACTTTAAGTTGTTCTCTATTGCGGTTGCACCCGACTCAAGAGCCGCATGGCTCACAGGGCTACACCTAAAACATGAAACGTGAAAAGTGTCGATATTGAAGTGGCCTCCCGCGGGGCTGGTGGGGATGAGGAGTCATTGGGATGAGACGGAGGGGGCGAGGGAGGGGGGGCGAGAGGGAGGGGGCAGGATTGATGACCGGATCTATGTCACTCTGTAAATCCCTTCACGAATTCGACAACCTTTTTCGGCTTGACCGAGTATCTAAAGGAGGTGGAATTGCCATCTATGTTCGTAATACTATTGCATGTTCACCAGCTCACTCCTTGTTTAAAAAATGTTGCTTTGAAGGTTTGGCTCTCAGAATAACTCTTCCAAAAAATCAACAGATATTGGTAGTGTACTGCTATAGACCGCCGAGTGGAAAGGATGTTGAAGCTGCATCTGCACTGAGAGAGCTTTTTGGGGGCCTCCCTAAAGGTGAAATAGTTTTAGTGGGTGATCTAAATTGGAATTGGCTAAACCCGCCGGCCACGGCCACAAATTTTACAGATGAATTTAACCTGTTTCAATTAATAAATGTCCCCACAAGACCCAACCTAAAAAATCAGGGACAGTCATCTCTGCTTGACGTCCTATTGACAAATGCCCCTCACAATTTCACACTGACTGGTGTTCTGGGTAATAACCTTAGTGATCACTCCTGCATTTTTGGTATGAGATCATCAGCCAAACCCAAAGCCCCCCTAAATTGGTTGAGAAGTACTCTATGAGACACTTCAGCACTCAGGCATTTTCTAATGATGTGCTTCACTCGGATATTGACAAGGTCTGTGATATCCCCAACCTAACTACGGCTTGGGAGACCTTCAGGTACACGTTTCTCCAAATTCTTAACAAACATGCTCCGTTGGTTAGATTTAAAACTAAAGGCAACTGCCCACCATGGTTTGATCCTTTGATTACAAAGCTCATGAAAACTAGAGACAAGGCTTGGGCATGTGCTCAGAAAAGTAATTTGGTGAATGATTGGCTAGAATACAGGATTTTAAGGAATAGATGCGTCAAAAAAATAGGCATGCGAAAAATGTCTACTTTTCCTCCACTCTCCTGGAATCACATGGAAATGCCAGGATTTTCTGGAAAACAAATCAAATGTATCGAAAAGGAATCCAAAACAGACAATCTGCCCGTTGAGCTTAACAGAAATGGGGAATATTTTTCAGATCCCAAAAAAATAGTTGACAATTTTAACCTTCATTTTTCTGAAGCTGGTAATCTTTTTGATAATTTATTGGGACTCGATTTGGTACTTTCGTGACTGCAGGAATTAATCTTTGGTTTTTTCGGTAAAGTCACGTAGAAATAAGAAAAAATACAATTACATAATATACGACGTTTCGATTGCAACACAAGCAATCATCATCAGGTAGAGGAAACACATAACCGCAGATATATATACAGACCTTAAGTAGAGGTAAATAACACAGCTATACCAGGGGATACAGAGAGACGGAGCATCACACTAAATCAAACAGCGTTTAGCAAAATTTGGAAACTATGTAAAGCAACACAGACGGTCGGTTAAAACACAACGCATGGTCTAGTTGAATACACTATTTCAAAGATTGTTAAATAGTAGGTTGAGTGTGAAATTTAAGATAGTGATATAATACATACCGTAGAGAGACCTATGGGGGGAAACACGCACACAGTTAAGAGGTAAAGCAGCTCTGTACCGAGGCTTTAAATAGCCAGAGATGGAGGGACTGGGTTTCAGAGACAATGGGACACAAAGTAGCATGATACAAGTTGTCAGGCACACAGAGAGGGCACCGCAGCACACACTTAGAGACACCCAGGTAGAGGGCGCCGCAGCGCACACTTAGAGACACCCAGGTAGAGGGCCCCGTAGCGCACACTTAGAGACACCCAGGTAGAGGGCACCGCAGCACACACTTAGAGACACCCAGGTAGAGGGCACCGCAGCGCACACTTAGAGACACCCAGGTAGAGGGCACCGCAGCACACACTTAGAGACACCCAGGTAGAGGGCGCCGCAGCGCACACTTAGAGACACCCAGGTAGAGGGCCCCGTAGCGCACACTTAGAGACACCCAGGTAGAGGGCCCCGTAGCGCACACTTAGAGACACCCAGGTAGAGGGCGCCGCAGCACACACTTAGAGACACCCAGGTAGAGGGCACCGCAGCACACACTTAGAGACACCCAGGTAGAGGGCGCCGCAGCGCACAATTAGAGACACCCAGGTAGAGGGCACCGCAGCACACACTTGGAGACACCCAGGTAGAGGGCACCGCAGCACACACTTAGAGACACCCAGGTAGAGGGCACCGCAGCGCACACTTAGAGACACCCAGGTAGAGGGCACCGCAGCGCACACTTAGAGACACCCAGGTAGAGGGCCCCATAGCGCACACTTAGAGACACCCAGGTAGAGGGCACCGCAGCGCACACTTAGAGACACCCAGGTAGAGGGCGCCGCAGCACACACTTAGAGACACCCAGGTAGAGGGCACCGCAGCGCACACTTAGAGACACCCAGGTAGAGGGCACCGCAGCGCACACTTAGAGACACCCAGGTAGAGGGCCCCGTAGCGCACACTTAGAGACACCCAGGTAGAGGGCGCCGCAGCACACACTTAGAGACACCCAGGTAGAGGACGCCGCAGCACACACTTAGAGACACCCGGGCACACAACTATAGGCAGAGATAGCACAGCGACATACACCCAATTCAAGACACAAAGGCAGATACACCAGCAGAGAACACAAAGACACAGATTTCATACCTCCCCGAAGAGGTGGTTCAAACTCGAGTTGGTGCTTCTTATTTCTACGTGACTTTACCGAAAAAAACAAAGATTAATTCCTGCAGTCACGAAAGCACCTACCAAATTAGCAGTTTCCTGTCCACCAACAATCTACTACATCTAAAACAATCTGGGTTCCGAAAAAAATACAGCACAACATCTGCTGCATTAGACTCTCTGAATCACATTTACAGTAGCCTTGATAATAAGCAGTACTGTGCCTGTCTTTTTCTAGACCTGTCCAAAGCTTTTGATACAGTAGACCACAACACCCTGCTTCGTAAACTAAGTTGCCTCGGTTTTTCCGAAAACGCAGTAAAATGGTTTAAAATGACCTCTTTTCTCGCACCCAAACTGTATTCACAGATGGTTGGAGGTCAAACATTGTTAAGATAACAAAATGGGTTCCACAGGGTTCCATCCTCGGCCCCCTCGTGTTCTCTCTTTATGTCAATGACTTGGGCACTGACCTGGATCATTCCAAGGTAAATCTTCTTTGCAGATGACACGATACTGATTACTGCTGGCCGCTCTCCGGATGACGTGATTGCTAAGCTACAGGGTGATTTCAACAAACTACAACATCAGCTAGTTGCTCTTAAACTAGTCCTGAATACCTCCAGAACCAAGGTGCTATGCTTCTCACCAGGACTAAAGCAGGAAGTTATTTTTCCCCAATTACATTCCTTAAATAATTATTAAATAGAGCAAGTCAAGATCTATAAGTATCCTGGGGTCATCCTGGATTCAAAACTGAATTTTTAAGATCACATTGATTATATTGGTAAAAAGACAAAAATAAAAATTGGTTTTCTGTATCGACACAAGCACTGCTTCCCCCCAATGTTCCGTTTGGAATTGATGAAAGCTACCATACTGCCTCTACTTGACTACTGTGACATCGTGTATAAATCAGCCCCAAGTACTGTACTGAAGAAGCTTGATTCCATCTATCACTCGACTTTAAGATTTGCATTGAACCGCCCATATAGGACTTACCACTGTGATCTCTACATTGGGTCAAACTTAACATCTCTTAATGTTCAACGGCTTGTGCACCAGATCTTATTTATTCACGATGTACTTACGAAAAAATCCGCAGACTACCTGCTGGATCTCCTCTCTGTTTCAAAGAACAAATTTGACCTCAGGTCTTCACTCATTTACCAGCTTCACATTCCCTATTGCCGTACAAAAACTGGAGGAAGGGCCTTTGCTATTGATGCCCCCAGAGTCTGGAATGCTATTGCCAATAAACTGCAACTTGAATCACTACTTATGAGATCTTCACTCAAAACTGCTCTAGAGGCGTTGTACACCCCGAGCTGCCACTGCTATTCATTGGCGTAAAATAAAATAAAATGTTTCGTTCCGGATGACGCTGCAAAGTATTATCTGTATTTTGATTTAGCGTGCTGATCTTAAAGGTGCATTGAAAAATGTGATACTCCGACTGATGCTTCTGTTGTTGTGGAGTAACTCATGCAGCCAGCTATGGCTATAGGATTTGGTGTTACATGTTATTTATGTAGTTTATTGAAAAAATTCGGTCACAGTCCTTGTGATCACTGTTACGTTGCAATTATGGCTTTATTTTTTGGTGATTTCGAAAACGTTTTTTGGTTTGGACATGTTCGTTTTGTTGTAGTACGGAGTTAGACTGATGGCCTTAATCTAAGTTGTCTTGTGGTTGTTGTTGTTGTTGTTGTTTGACTTGCATCCCACTGGGATTTGTTGCACACAGCGTTGGTGTATGGTGCTTTTTTCAGGAATATTTTTGCTGGTTTTTTTTTCCCATGGATTTTCTGTTTGCACAGTCAATACAAAGTCACTTTAAGATGTGTTTCTTGTTCGTGTTTTTTCGTTTGTTGTGGTTGCACCCGATTCAAGAGCCGAATGGCTCACAGGGCTATACCACTATAAATAAACTGAACTGAACGAATTCGCCCTTGGCTGCCCGCGTATCTCTCCAGACACCACGTGTCCTGCAAAAAACTAAACGATATTTGCCTTTAAGCTATTTTATTTTATTTAATTTGGTGCCATACCTTGTAAACTATAAAGAGGTTATCGTTTAATAGTGAGTTTGGGTGAGTAGGAATGGTGAGCGTGGGTAACTGTGACTGCAGCTTAAGGTGAGGGGCGAGAGTGAGCGGTGAGTAGTGTGGTGAGTGTTGGTGAGTGTTGGTGAGTAGTGTGGTGAGTGTTGGTGAGTAGTGTGGTGAGTGTTGTTGGTGAGTAGTGTGGTGAGTGTTGGTGAGTGTCGGTGAGTAGTGTGGTGAGTGTTGGTGAGTAGTGTGGTGAGTGTTGGTGAGTGGTGTGGTGAGTGTTGGTGAGTAGTGTGGTGAGTAGTGTGGTGATTGTTTGTGAGTGTTGGTGAGTGTTGGTGAGTAGTGTGGTGAGTGTTAGTGAGTAGTGTGGTGAGTGGTGTGGTGAGTGCTGGCGAATGGTGTGGTGAGTGTTGGTGAGTAGTGTGGTGAGTGTTGGTGAGTAGTGTGGTGAGTGTTGGTGAGTAGTGTGGTGAGTGGTGTGGTGAGTGTTGGTGAGTAGTGTGGTGAGTAGTGTGGTGAGTGTTGGTGCGTGTTGGTGAGTAATGTGGTGAGTGTTGGTGAGTAGTGTGGTGAGTGTTGGTGAGTAGTGTGGTGAGTGTTGGTGAGTAGTGTGGTGAGTGTTGGTGAGTGGTGTGGTGAGTGTTGGTGAGTAGTGTGGTGAGTAGTGTGGTGAGTGTTGGTGAGTAGTGTGGTGAGTAGTGTGGTGAGTGTTGGTGCGTGTTGGTGAGTAATGTGGTGAGTGTTGGTGAGTAGTGTGGTGAGTAGTGTGGTGATTGTTTGTGAGTGTTGGTGAGTGTTGGTGAGTAGTGTGGTGAGTGTTAGTGAGTAGTGTGGTGAGTGGTGTGGTGAGTGTTGGCGAATGGTGTGGTGAGTGTTGGTGAGTAGTGTGGTGAGTGTTGGTGAGTAGTGTGGTGAGTGTTGGTGAGTAGTGTGGTGTGGTGAGTGTTGGTGCGTGTTGGTGAGTAGTGTGGTGAGTAGTGTGGTGAGTGTTGGTGAGTAGTGTGGTGAGTGTTGGTGAGTAGTGTGGTGTGGTGAGTGTTGGTGCGTGTTGGTGAGTAGTGTGGTGAGTAGTGTGGTGAGTGGTGTGGTGAGTGTTGGTGAGTAGTGTGTTGAGTGTTGGTGAGTAGTGTGGTAAGTGGTGTGGTGAGTGTTGGTGAGTAGTGTGGTGAGTGGTGTGGTGAGTGTTGGTGAGTGTTGGTGAGTAGTGTGGTGAGTAGTGTGGTGAGTGGTGTGGTGAGTGTTGGTGAGTGTTGGTGAGTAGTGTGGCCAGTGTTGGTGAGTAGTGTGGTGAGTGTTGGTGAGTAGTGTGGTGAGTGTTGGTGAGTAATGTGGTGAGTAGTGTGGTGAGTAGTGTGGTGAATGTTGGTGAGTGTTGGTGAGTAGTGTGGTCAGTGTTGGTGAGTAGTGTGGTGAGTAGTGTGGTGAGTAGTGTTGTGAATGTTGGTGAGTGTTGGTGAGTAGTGTGGTGAGTGTTGGTGAGTAGTGTGGTGAGTAGTGTGGTGAGTAGTGTTGGTGAGTGTTGGTGAGTGTCGGTGAGTAGTGTGGTGAGTGTTGGTGAGTAGTGTGGTGAGTGCCGGTGAGTAGTGTGGTGAGTGGTGTGGTGAGTGGTGTGGTGAGTGTTGGTGAGTAGTGTGGTGAGTAGTGTGGTGAGTGTTGGTGAGTAGTGTGGTAAGTGTTTGTGAGTAGTGTAGTGAGTGGTGTGGTGAGTGTTGGTGAGTACTGTGGTGAGTGTTGGTGAGTAGTGTGGTGAGTGGTGTGGTGAGTGTTGGTGAGTGTTGGTGAGTAGTGTGGTGAGTAGTGTAGTGAGTTGGTGAGTAGTGTGGTGAGTAGTGTGGTGAGTAGTGTGGTGAGCAGTGTGGTGAGTGGTGTTGGTGAGTGTTGGTGAGTGGTGTGGTGAGTGTTGGTGAGTAGTGTGGTGAGTAGTGTGGTGAGTAGTGTGGTGAGTGGTGTTGGTGAGTAGTGTGGTGAGTAGTGTGGTGAGTGTTGGTGAGTAGTGTTGTGAGTAGTGTGGTGAGTAGTGTGGTGAGTGGTGTTGGTGAGTAGTGTGGTGACTGTTGGTGATTAATGTTGTGAGTGGTGTGGTGAGTGTTGGTGAGTAGTGTGGTGAGTGTTGGTGAGTAGTGTGGTGAGTAGTGTGGTGAGTAGTGTGGTGAGTAGTGTGGTGAGTGTTGTGGTGAGTGTTGGTGAGTGTCGTTGAGTAGTGTGGTGAGTGTTGGTGAGTAGTGTGGTGAGTAGTGTGGTGAGTGTTGGTGAGTAGTGTGGTGAGTAGTGTGGTGAGTGTTGGTGAGTAGTGTGGTGAGTGTTGGTGAGTAGTGTGGTGAGTGTTGGTAAGTAGTGTGGTGAGTGTTGGTGAGTAGTGTGGTGAGTAGTGTGGTGAGTGTTGGTGAGTAGTGTGGTGAGTGTTGGTGAGTAGTGTGGTGAGTGTTGGTGAGTGTCGGTGAGTAGTGTGGTGAGTGTTGGTGAGTAGTGTGGTGAGTGGTGTGGTGAGTGTTGGTGAGTGGTGTGGTGAGTGTTGGTGCGTGTTGGTGAGTAATGTGGTGAGTGTTGGTGAGTAGTGTGGTGAGTAGTGTGGTGATTGTTTGTGAGTGTTGGTGAGTGTTGGTGAGTAGTGTGGTGAGTGTTAGTGAGTAGTGTGGTGAGTGGTGTGGTGAGTGTTGGCGAATGGTGTGGTGAGTGTTGGTGAGTAGTGTGGTGAGTGTTGATGAGTAGTGTGGTGAGTGTTGGTGAGTAGTGTGGTGAGTGGTGTGGTGAGTGTTGGTGCGTGTTGGTGAGTAGTGTGGTGAGTGTTGGTGAGTAGTGTGGTCAGTGTTGGTGAGTAGTGTGGTGAGTAGTGTGGTGAGTAGTGTTGTGAATGTTGGTGAGTGTTGGTGAGTAGTGTGGTGAGTGTTGGTGAGTAGTGTGGTGAGTAGTGTGGTGAGTAGTGTGGTGAATGTTGGTGAGTGTTAGTGAGTAGTGTGGTGAGTGTTGGTGAGTAGTGTGGTGAGTAGTGTGGTGAGTAGTGTTGGTGAGTGTTGGTGAGTGTCGGTGAGTAGTGTGGTGAGTGTTGGTGAGTAGTGTGGTGAGTGCCGGTGAGTAGTGTGGTGAGTGGTGTGGTGAGTGGTGTGGTGTGTGTTGGTGAGTAGTGTGGTGAGTGTCGGTGAGTAGTGTGGTGAGTGGTGTGGTGAGTGTTGGTGAGTAGTGTGGTGATTGTTGGTGAGTGTTGGTGAGTAGTGTGGTGAGTGTTGGTGAGTGAAGGTTGACTCACGCTGAGGTAGAGCGGCACCTCGCGCGTGCACGCGCACGTGATCAGCAGGAGACGCAGCAGTGAGGCGCTCATCCCGACCGCCACCTGCTCATTCACAAAAAAACCGCATGAGTCCGTTCATAAAAAAAAAACGTACGAGCCCATTCACAAAAAAAACCGCACGAGCCCATTCATAAAAAAACCGCACGAGTCCATTCACAAAAAAACCGCAGGAGCCCATTCATAAAAAAAAACCGCACGAGCCAATTCATAAAAAAACGCACGAACCCATTCATAAAAAAACCGCACGAGCCCATTCATAAAAAACCGCACGAGCCCATTCACAAAAACACGCACACTTCCATTTCATTTAAAGGCAAGGACCCATTCCCAATACACACACACGCCCATTCACAAAACGCAAAGGGAGCATTCACAAAATCGCACGGATTCAATCACAAAGACGCATACGGCTATGAACAAAACCGCAAGGGCGGATTCACAAAAAACCGCGCGCGCCTCTTCACAAACATACAAGGGCCCATTCCTACAAACACAGGCGCCCATTCATAAAAACAAACCCCATGGGCCCCGTTCCCTAAAACGCACGCGCCCATTCACAAACACACGAGGGACTAATCCCAATAAACACGCACGCGCCCATTCACACAAAAAACCGCGCTCGCCCCACCCCCCTCTTCCAAAAATAAACGTGCGCCCATTCATAAATATTCAGGGTGATCCATGAACAGACACCCCACTCACTCAGGGACACACCGGAGAAGTTAGAGAGCAAAGCGACACCAATTCCAAAAGCCGCTCCTTGCTCGGTGGTCATTCTGATGATGTTTAAATAGGGGGGTGGGGGGATGTGGGGGGGGTGATCGTAATCACTCGTGCCACCCTCTGGATGAGTCAGCGAGAGCGTGAATGTTGCTTCTAGAAGGGAACCACGCTGAAGTCTGCTTGACGTCGGGAAGTGCATCAATGTCGTCCTCGTGATTGGAGTCACGCAGCGCGGGGGAGCGGTAACGTTGCAGCTCTGCCGCAGCTGCTGTTGCGTGTGTGAGTGTGTGTCTGTGAGTGTGTGTCTGTGAGTGTGTCTATGTGTGTGTGTGTCTGTGTGTGAGTGTGTGTCTATGTGTGTGTGTGTCTATGTGTGTGTGTGTCTGTGTGTGTGTGTGTATGTGTGTGTCTGTGTGTATATGTGTGTGTCTGTGTGTGTCTGTGTGTGTGTCTGTGTGTGTGTGTATATGTGTGTGTGTCAATGTGTGTGTGTGTCTGTGTGTGTGTGTCTATGTGTGTGTGTGCCTGTGTGTGTCTATGTGTGTGTGTGTCTGTGTGTGTATGTGTGTGTGTATATGTGTGTGTGTCTGTGTGTGTGTATATATATGTGTATATTTGACCTGGTCAAGGCCTATGATACCATCAGTAGGCCTGGGCTCTGGGTCGTTCTTCGTGCTTTTGGAGTACCTGACCCTCTGCTCACGATCATTAAGGACCTTCATGATGGTGAGCGGGCCCGGGTAAAACTACGTGGCCGGGAGTCAGAGCCATTCCCTGTACACCTTGGGGTGCGACAGGGATGTCCTCTGGCTCCCACATTATTTAACATCTATTTTGACCACGTAGTTCGTGAAGCCTTCAATAGCTGTACCGGGGGAATCTCCATATGGTACAGATATAATGGGAGGCTAATCGATGCCCGGGTGCGGTCAAGGGATGGCTCCCTATTGCTCAACCACGTTAAGTATGCTGATGATTTGGTAATAGCTGCTCAGTCAGAGGAGGAGTTGGAGACGCTGCTGCTGAGACTGGAGCGTGCCACTAAGAGGTGGGGCCTTACCATCAGCCCCACCAAAACTAAACACCTGCCTGGGTATTTTGTACCATCGGACACTCCACCCCCACAACTCCCAATCGGTGATGGGGCAGTTGTGGCGAGAGTGGAGAGTTTCCCATATCTGGGCAGTGTGCTTATGACTGGCTCCAGTTTAACAGCAGAGGTCTCACTCCGAATCGGTCGAGCGGCAATATCTTTTCATCGGTTGCGTAACGCTGTGTGGAAGCTACCTGGTCTGTCGCTCCGCACTAAGCTTCAGGTCTTCTCGGCCACGGTCATTCCCTCCCTTCTCTACGCTTGCGAAACGTGGACCCCCCTAATGGAACATCTTCGCCGGTTAGAAACATTTAGGCTGGCCTGCCTACGATCCATCCTGGGTTTAACCAGACTGGATTGTGTGAGGAGCTCACAAATCCTTGAAAGATCTGGGCAGGGTCCCATCGGTGAGCTCCTCCGGCAGGCAAAGCTGCGATGGCTGGGTCATGTAGCCCGCATGCCCAGCCACCGCATGCCGAAACAGCTTTTGTTTGGCCGGATTGAGGGGGCTAAGCGGGCGCGGCACGGGCTAGAGAAGAGATGGAGTGATGTGGTACAGGAGGACGTGGAGCTGAGTGGACTTGCCGATGACTGGTACCAGCGGTGTCAAGATCGGCCTCTGTGGAGGAGGCTCGTGAAGGATGCTACTGGGCAGTTGGAGGCAGTCGCCCTCCAACAACAACGGAGGGCGGAGGAGCGACGCTCAGAACAACGACCGGAGCGCCAGGTGGCTAAAGCACAGCAGGTTGGCACAGTAGGGGGCACAGGTGGTGCATCAGTCAGTCATCTCAGTCAGTCGACCCGTGGCACCTGGGTCTGCCCAGTGACCTCCTGCCAGCGGGCGTTCGACACTTCACGTGGCCTCACGGTGCACATAGCCTGGCACAAGCGTCGTGGTGACGTCACCGCCACTTAGTGGCGAATGGCGGTTGTTGTTGTTGTGTATATATGTGTGTGTCTGTGTGTGTGTATATGTGTGTGTGTCTGTGTGTGTATATGTGTGTCTGTGTCTGTGTGAGTATATGTGTGTGTATCTGTGTGTATCTGTATGCGTGTCTGTGTGTGTGTGTGTCTGTGTGTGTCTGTGGCACAAGCGTCGTGGTGACGTCACCGCCACTAAGTGGCGAATGGCGGCTGTTGTTGTTGTGTGTCTGTCTGTGTGTGTGTGTCTGTCTGTGTGTGTGTCTGTGTGTGTGCCTTTGTGTGTATATGAGTGTCCGTGTGTGTGTCTTTGTGTGTCTGTGTGTATGTGTCTATGAGTGTCTGTGTGTGTGTCTTTGTGTGTCTGCTTTTGGAGTACCTAACCGTCTGCTCATGATCAATAAGGACCTTCATGATGGTGAGCGGGCCCGGGTAAAACTACGTGGCCGGGAGTCAGAGCCATTCCCTGTACACCTTGGGGTGCGACAGGGATGTCCTCTGGCTCCCACATTATTTAACATCTATTTTGACCACGTAGTTCGTGAAGCCTTCAATAGCTGTACCGGGGGAATCTCCATATGGTACAGATATAATGGAAGGCTGATCGATGCCCGGGTGCGGTCAAGGGATGGCTCCCTATTGCTCAACCACGTTATGTATGCTGATGATTTGGTAATAGCTGCTCATTCAGAGGAGGAGTTGTAGACGCTGCTGCTGAGACTGGAGCGTGCCACTAAGAGGTGTGGCCTTACCATCAGCCATACCAAAACTAAGCACCTGCCTGGGTATTTTGTACCATCGGACACTCCACCCCCACAACTCCCAATCGGTGATGGGGCAGTTGTGGAGCGAGTGGAGAGTTTCCCATACCTGGGCAGTGTGCATATGACCGGCTCCAGTTTAACAGCAGAGGTGTCACTCCGAATTAGTCGAGCGGCAATATCTTTTCATCGGTTGCGTAACGCTGTGTGGAAGCTACCTGGTCTGTCGCTCCGCACTAAGCTTCAGGTCTTCTCGGCCACGGTCATTCCCTCCCTTCTCTATGCTTGCGAAACGTGGACCGCCCTAATGGAACATCTTCGCCGGTTAGAAACATTTAGGCTGGCCTGCCTACGATCCATCCTGGGTTTAACCAGACTGGATTGTGTGAGGAGCTCACAAATCCTTGAAAGATCTGGGCAAGGTCAGATCGGTGAGCTCCTCCGGCGGGCAAGGCTGCGATGGCTGGGTCATGTAGCCCGCATGCCCAGCCACCGCATGCCGAAACAGCTTTTGTTCGGCCGGATTGAGGGGGCTAAGCGGGCGCGGCATGGGCTAGAGAAGAGATGGCGTGATGTGGTACAGGAGGACGTGGAGCTGACTGGACTTGCCGATGACTGGTACCAGCGGTGTCAAGATCGGCCTCTGTGGAGGAGGCTCGTGAAGGATGCTACTGGGCAGTTGGAGGTAGTCGCCCTCCAACAACAACGGAGGGCGGAGGAGCGACGCTCAGAACAACGAGCGGAGTGCCGGGTGGCTAAAGCACAGCAGGTTGGCACAGTAGGGGGCACAGGTGGTGCATCAGCCAGTCATCTCAGTCAGTCGACCCGTGGCACCTGGGTCTGCCCCGTGACCTCCTGCCAACGGGCGTTCGACACTTCACGTGGCCTCAGGGTGCACATAGCCTGGCACAAGCGCCGTGGTGACGTCATTGCCACTTAGTGGCGAATGGCGGTTGTTGTTGTTGTGTAACAAAAGAATGAAGGGGGCGTGGGAGCGTGGCGGTGAGGTGTGGGAAGATGTAAGCCCCAGGCTACTTTGGGCTCGCCTTCCCATCAATCGGAGGCAAGGAGTGGTGGTCTTGGTTACTTATGCCCCCACCGAAGATGAACATCCGTGGAGGGATGCAGGCAAAGCCGATGAGTCAGATGCCTTCTATGACCTCCTGTCACAGGTGCTGGCTAAAGTGGCCCCTCGGGATAGAGTCATCTTGTTGGGTGACTTCAATGCCCGAGTGGGTCATGATGCTGGCACCTGGTCTGGAGTGATTGGAGGGCATGGGCCAGATCAGCTAAAAAACAACGGTAGGAGGCTGCTAGATTTTTGTGCAGCCC
The DNA here is from genome assembly GCF_048934315.1 of Petromyzon marinus. Taxonomy (NCBI): domain Eukaryota; kingdom Metazoa; phylum Chordata; class Hyperoartia; order Petromyzontiformes; family Petromyzontidae; genus Petromyzon; species Petromyzon marinus. Next base: position 17,144,875 of record NC_133709.1, read on the forward strand.
ATGGGCTTGTAATTACCAACACGTTGTCCCGGCATCGGCGCATCCACACAACATCATGGATGCATGCCGGGTCCAAGCAAGAACATCTGCTGGACTACATAGTGACGGACCAGCGAATGCGAGCCCATGTCCTTGACACCAGGACCTACCGTGGAGCTGATCTGCCCTCTGACCATCGACTTGTCATCTGTAAGATGCGCCTGCCATTCTTCCGCTCCGGTGGTGGGTGTATACCCAGGACCCCATTCCAAACTAAAGTGGCCTGGTCTCAGATATCTGATGAAAGTTCCAAGCGAGAATTCCATCATCGCCTGCGGCTGGGGTTGGCATTGTCTCCCACTCCTCCGGATGTCGAGGCTAAATGGGCGAGGTTTAGGACTGTCACTCATGCAGCTGCATTGGCTGCTTTGGGTACGCGGTCCAGACCTCCCGAGAGACCCTGGCTGACAGAGGAGGTGTTCAGGATAGTTGAGAAAAAGCGACAGGCCCACTGTCATCGGCTACAGAATCCCACGTCAGAGAATGAGGAGGTTTACCACAGCCTTCGCTCAGAGGTTCGGAGAACCATGAGGCGCTGCAAGGATCGCTGGTGGTCGCGGGTTGCTGAGGAGATGGAGTCTGCCTCAGTGGCCCGCGATCACAAATCTCTATTTAACTCCATCAAAAAAGTAACCTGCAGCGCCACACCTATTACCATCATTAGGAGGAAAAACGGTCATCCAATCTCCGACCCCCAGGAACAGGTTTGCAGATTTGCTGAGCATTTCTGTGAGGTCCTGGGGGAGGCGAAATCCCTCAGCCAGGAAAACATCGTGTCACAAAGTGGGGATGACCCTGCTGAGGCTGTGGTGCCTCAAATATTGGAAGAAGTCACCCCTTGTGAGTGGCTGGCTGAGGTGCCATCTGTTGAGGAAGTACTGAAGGCGATCCGGAGTCAAAGACCAGGAAAGCCAGCGGGCAGAGATGATCTCCCAAGCGAAATGCTGAGGGAGGGTGGCGTTTTTGCACAGACTGCCCTATATGATATCAAAACAACAGTCTGGACCACTGGACGGGTTCCGCCGGTACAGGGGTATCTCACTCCTCAGTGTGCCGGGAATGGTCCTGGCAAGGATTATTCAACATCGCTTTGCCAGGCACGCTGAGGAGAGGCTTGCGGAGCCCCAATGCGGTTTCAGGGAAGTGTGGTCCTGCACAGATGCCATATTTTCTGTCCGTTTGCTACAGCAGAGGTGTAGGGAATTCCAGCAAGACCTACATCTCTGCTTTATTGACCTGGTCAAGGCCTATGATACCATCAGTAGGCCTGGGCTCTGGGTTGTTCTTCGTGCTTTTGGAGTACCTGACCCTCTGCTGACGATCATTAAGGACCTTCATGTTGGTGAGCGGGCCCGGGTAAAACTACGTGGCCGGGAGTCAGAGCCATTCCCTGTACACCTTGGGGTGCGACAGGGATGTCTTCTGGCTCCCACATTATTTAACATCTAGTTTGACCACGTAGTTCCTGAAGCCTTCAATAGCTGTACCGGGGGAATCTCCATTTGGTACAGATATAATGGGAGGCTGATCGATGCCCGGGTGCGGTCAAGGGATGGCTCCCTATTGCTCAACCACGTTATGTATGCCGATGATTTGGTAATAGCTGCTCATTCAGAGGAGGAGTTGGAGACGCAGCTGATGAGACTGGAGCGTGCCACTAAGAGATGGGGGCTTACCATCAGCCCCACCAAAACTAAGCACCTGCCTTGGTATTTTGTACCATCGGACACTCCATCCCTACAACTCCCAATCGGTGATGGGGCATTTGTGGAGAGAGTAGAGAGTTTCCAATGCCTGGGCAGTGTCCTTATGACCGGCTCCAGTTGAACAGCAGAGGTCTCACTCCGAATCAGTCGAGCGGAAATATCTTTTCATCGGTTGCTTAACGCTGTGTGGAAGCTACCTGGTCTGTCGCTCCACACTAAGCTTCAGGTCTTATCGGCCACGGTCATTCCCCCCCTTCTCTACGCTTGCGAAACGTGGACCCCCCTAATGGAACATCTTCGCCGGTTAGAAACATTTAGGCTAGCCTGCCTACGATCCATCCTGCGTTTAACTAGGCTGAATTGTGTGAGGAGTTCACAAATCCTTGAAAGATCTGGGCAAGGTCCGATCGGTGAGCTCCTCCGGCGGGCAAGGCTGGGATGGCTGGGTCATGTAGCCCGCATGCCCAGCCACCGCATGCCGAAACAGCTTTTGTTCGGCCGGATCGAGGGGGCTAAACGGGCGCGGCACGGGCTAGAGAAGTGATGGAGTGATGTGGTACCGGAGGACGTGGAGCTGAGTGGACTTGCCGATGACTGGTACCAGCGGTGTTAAGATCGGCCTCTGTGGAGGAGGCTCGTGAAGGACGCTACTGGGCAGTTGGAGGTAGTCGCCCTCCAACAACAGCAGAGGGCGGAGGAGCGCCGCTCACAACAACGAGCGGAGCGCCGGGTGGCTAACGCACAGCAGGTTGGCACAGTTGGGGGCACAGGTGGTGCATCAGCCAGTCATCTCAGTCAGTCGACCCGTGGCACCTGGGTCTTCCCCGTGACCTCCTGCCAGCGGGCGTTCGACACTCCACGTGGCCTCAAGGTGCACATGTCCTGGCACAAGCGTCGTGGTGACGTCACCGCCACTTAGTGGCGAATGGCGGTTGTTGTTGTGTCTTTTTGTGTCTGTGTGTGTGTCTTTGTGTGTCTGTGTATGTCTTTGTGTGTCTGTGTATGTGTTTATGAGTGTCTGTGTGTGTCTAGTGCAGCGGTAAGCGTGCTGCGCTACGAACCTGGTGACCCGAGTTCGATTCCCACTCACGGCCACACCGGTGACGATTATCTGAACCGGTCCTGGGCTTCCCCTAGGTCGACTCAGTCTCAAATTAGTAACCGGTGCAGTGTGTAAACATCGCCACTGGCGATACAAAAGCGGCCGGGCGTGGTGTTGGCCACCCACCCCCTCGTGTGTCGTGCCGGCCTTCATAGGTGCTCGCTAAGAGCACTTGCCCCTACACTCCTCCTGTCAGCGGGCCTTCGACACTTCACGTGGCCTCAAAGTGCACATGGCCTGGCACAGCCACCGTGGTGACGTCACCTTCACTTAGTGGCGAATGGCGGCTGTATTGATATTGGGCAGCGGTGGTGCAGTGGTTAGCGCACTGCGCTGCGCTACAAACCCCGTGACCCGAGGTCGATTCCCGCTCACGGCCAACACCGGTGACGATTATCTGAACCGGTCCCGGTCCTCCCCTAGGTCGACTCAGCCTCAAAACGAATACCTGGTGCAGTGTGTAAATATCGCTACTGGGGAGACACAGGCACACAGACACAGACACGCACAGAAACACACACAGACACGCACAGACACACACGCACAGACACACACACACACAGACACGCACAGACACACACACACAGACACACACAGACACGCACAGACACGCACAGACACGCACAGACACACAAACACACGCACAGACACACGCACAGACAAAAAGACAAAGACACGCACACACACACAGACACACACAGACACACACAGACACACACACAGACACACACAGACACACACACACAGAGACACGTACAGACACGCCCAGACACACAAACACACGCACAGAGACACGCACAGACACACACACAGACACGCACACACACACACAGACGCACAGACACACACACAGACGCACAGACACACACACAGCGCACACTCACACACACAGACACACACAGACACGCACAGACACACAGACACACAGACACGAACAGACACACGCACAGACACGCACAGACACACACACACAGACACGTACAGACACACACACACAGACACGCACAGACACACACACACAGACACGCACAGACACACAGACACGTACAGACACGCCCAGACACACACACAGACGCGCACAGACACACAGACACACACACAGACACGCACAGACACACACACAGACACGTACAGACACGCCCAGACACACACACAGACACGCACAGACACACAAACACACACACAGACACGCACAGACACACACACAGACACGCACAGACACGCCCACAGACACATAACAACAACAACAACAACCGCCATTCGCCACTAAGTGGCGGTGACGTCACCACGACGCTTGTGCCAGGCTATGTACACCCTGAGGCCACGTGAAGTGTCGAACGCCCGCTGGCAGGAGGTCACGGGGCAGACCCAGGTGCCACGGGTCGACTGACTGAGATGACTGGCTGATGCACCACCTGTGCCCCCTACTGTGCCAACCTGCTGTGCTTTAGCCACCCGGCGCTCCGCTCGCTGTTGTGAGCGTCGCTCCTCCGCCCTCCGTTGTTGTTGGAGGGCGACTGCCTCCAACTGCCCAGTAGCATCCTTCACGAGCCTCCTCCACAGAGGCCGATCTTGACACCGCTGGTACCAGTCATCGGCAAGTCCACTCAGCTCCACGTCCTCCTGTACCACATCACTCCATCTCTTCTCTAGCCCGTGCCGCGCCCGCTTAGCCCCCTCAATCCGGCCAAACAAAAGCTGTTTCGGCATGCGGTGGCTGGGCATGCGGGCTACATGACCCAGCCATCGCAGCCTTGCCTGCCGGAGGAGCTCACCGATGGGACCCTGCCCAGATCTTTCAAGGATTTGTGAGCTCCTCACACAATCCAGTCTGGTTAAACCCAGGATGGATCGTAGGCAGGCCAGCCTAAATGTTTCTAACCGGCGAAGATGTTCCATTAGGGGGGTCCACGTTTCGCAAGCATAGAGAAGGGAGGGAATGACCGTGGCCGAGAAGACCTGAAGCTTAGTGCGGAGCGACAGACCAGGTAGCTTCCACACAGCGTTACGCAACCGATGAAAAGATATTGCCGCTCGACTGATTCGGAGTGAGACCTCTGCTGTTAAACTGGAGCCAGTCATAAGCACACTGCCCAGGTATGGGAAACTCTCCACTCTCTCCACAACTGCCCCATCACCGATTGGGAGTTGTGGGGGTGGAGTGTCCGATGGTACAAAATACCCAGGCAGGCACATACAGACACACACACAGACACGCACAGACACGCACAGACACACACACACAGACACGCACAGACACACGCACAGACACACACACACAGACACGCAAGCGGTATTGGAAGAAACATCCCAACGCTGAAACATCACCGGACAAAGATTCCCCGTATAGCCCGTAACAGGATGTTGGGGCAAGTGCTGTCAGCGAGTGGCAGCACCTATGAAGGTCGGGCGTGGTGCTGGCCACCCACCCCCTCGTGTACCGTTCCGGCCTTCATAGGTGCTCGCTAACAGCCCATGCCCCAACAGTCTTTTAAGGCTATACGGGAGATCTTTGTGTCTGTGTGTGTGCAGGTTTGTTTTGTTTTATCTAGGGGGAAACTCCATGCCTGAACACAGAACAGGGGGAGAGAATACACACACGCACACACACGCTGACACTATGACACACACACACAATTACTCACGCCCTCTCGCACTCACACACACAGTCTGCAGAAGAAGGTGAGAACAAACAAACTCCACTCACTCACTAGAACAGAGTGAGAACACACAAACTCCACTCACTTACTAGAACAGGGTGAGAACACACAAACTCAACTCACTCACTAGAACAGGGTGAGAACACACAAACTCCACTCACTCACTCACTAGAACAAGGTGAGAACACACAAACTCCACTCACTCTCACTCACTAGAACAGGGGGAGAACACACAAACTCCACTCACTCACTCACTAGAACAGGGTGAGAACACACAAACTCCCCTCACTCACTCACTAGAACAAGGTGAGAACACACAAACTCCACTCACTCACTCACACTCACTAAAACAGGGTGAAAACACACAAACTCCACTCACTCACTCTCACTCACTAGAACAGAGGGAGAACACACAAACTCCACTCACTCACTAGAACAGGGGAAGAACACACAAACTCCACTCACTCACTCACTAGAACAGGGTGAGAACACACAAACTCCACTCACTCACTCTCACTCACTCACTAGAACAGGGTGAGAACACACAAACTCCACTCACTCACTCTCACTCACTCACTAGAACAGGGTGAGAACACACAAACTTCACTCACTCACTCACACTCACTCACTAGAACAGGAGGAGAACACACAAACTCCACTCACTCTCACTCACTTACTAGAACAGGGTGAGAACACACAAACTTCACTCACTCACTCACACTCACTCACTAGAACAGGGGGAGAACACACAAACTCCACTCACTCTCACTCACTAGAACAGAAGGAGAACACACAAACTCCACTCACACTCACTAGAACAGGGTGAGAACACACAACCTCCACTCACTCACTCACACTCACTCACTAGAACAGGGGGAGAACACACAAACTCTACTCACTCTCACTCACTCACTAGAACAGGGTGAGAACACACAAACTCCCCTCACTCTCACTCACTATAACAGAGGGAGAACACACAAACTCCACTCACTCACTCACTAGAACAGGGGAAGAACACACAAACTCCACTCACACTCACTAGAACAGGGGGAGAACACACAAACTCCACTCACTCACTCACACTCACTCACTGGAACAGGGGGAGAACACACAAACTCCACTCACTCTCACTCACTCACTAGAACAGGGTGAGAACACACAAACTCCACTCACTCACTCACTAGAACAGGGTGAGAACACACAAACTCCACTCACTCACTCACTAGAACAGGGGGAGAACACACAAACTCCACTCACTCACACTCACTCACTAGAACAGGGTGAGAACAAGCTCATTTAATGTTAACACAAAAAATGTCACCTTCTGATTGGAATCACGTAGACAACATGACTGCTTCTTCTGCTGAGTCACTGTCAGTCAAATGTAAAGCTAACCTGATTTCTAAATTCAACCCCCTATCAAAGAAGAACCCAGTTCCACATATAACAAAACTAGATGTTAACAAAATCGTCATTGATCAGAGTAACACCCCGATTTCGGACAATCTGAAAACAGTACTGGCTAGGGGACTGAATTTTGCTGTCACCCCAAAACACATACCAGTAGATGATTATCATCTCTCAGGTCGATGTAGCCCTCAAAGGCGTAGGACACATCCAAGCAGACGTTGCGAGAGCTGAAATAGCCACTATTCTTAAGAATGCTAAGAACCCCATTAGTCACATCAGCAAAAATGAACGCTCTGAACTCGCGAATTAAAAAAAACAGAAGTGATATAGTCATCCTCTCAGCCGATAAAGGCAACGCTACTGTTATTATGGATGAAGATTCATACAACAACAAAATCCAGAATCTGCTCAACGATGGAAGTTACTCAAAAATAAAAAAATGAGCCTACCAATAGCCTAGCGATAAAAACCAACAAGATCATCACAAGTTCGACCTCCCTAATCGACCCAACTAAACGTCCCTCCCTAAAACATTCTGCTGCAAGACCCCCTAGATTCTATGGTCTTCCCAAGATTCATAAAGAAGGCACCCCACTACGACCCATCGTATCCACAATCAACTCCCCTACCTATAGACTAGCCCGTTTTCTATCAGATACCTTGCTGCCTTTCACTGGCAAGACCGCCTCAGCAGTACTTAACTCAGCCCAATTGGTCTCTATGGTCAAGACGTTGTACTGTCCCCTGACGATATCCTTGTCAGCTTCGATGTGGCCTCTTTGTTCACCAAGGTCCCAGTACCTGATACCATTGAAATAATTGAAAATTTGGTCCAACATGGACTAGACCCCGACACACCTGCACTGGTTAGGCACTGCCTCAACAATACCTACTTTACTTGGAATGGCTCCTTCTACAAACAAAATGAGGGTACCCCCATGGGACCCCCCTTGTCACCAGTGATAGCCAATGTTTTCATGGAGAAATTTGAATCAGACGCCATCCAGACTTCCACCCTCAGACCTTCCCTGTGGAAGAGAAATGTGGATGACACTTTCGTCTTTTGGCCACATGGCCTCCCAGCTCTGAACCTTTTCCTACACCACATCAATTCCAGACATCCCGCCATCAAATTCACCCTGGAAGTGGAGAAAGATGGCAAGCTTCCATTCTTAGATGTTCTGTTTGAGAGGAGACCTGATGGCTCATTGGGGCATTCTGTCTACAGGAAACCCATCCACACAGATTCCTACTTGAAACCTGATTCCCAACACCACCCAGCCCAAAATAATTATCTCATCAAAACTTTATACCATAGGGCTCATTGCATTTCGGACCAACACCACCTGACCAGTGAATTAAAACATGTACACCTGGCCCTCAAAAGGAATGGTTACTCTGACCGTACCATCCGCCAAGCTGTTTCTCCCTCCATACAGAAACAACCACTTGATACTCCAGTCAAAACCATCACACTACCATATATAGCAGGCGTTACTAAAAAGATTTCCAAAATTCTAAACAAACACAAGATCCAGGTCCGGTTCAATACAGTACACAAAATTCGTGATCTGATCCCATCCGTGAAGGATATCATTCCTGACTTACAGTACCCCGGGGTTTACAAATTGAGTTGTACCTGCGGTGATTGCTATATCGGGGAGACAAAGCGACATGTCTCTGACCGAATTCGCGAGCACAAATCAGATTTGAAACACGGCGGAACGAATTCTTCTGCCGTGGCTGATCACTGTTACAACGCTGTGGGTGATCACGATATAATTTTCTCCGATACCAAGGTTCTTTGCAAACCCACGGGTTTTTAACAGAGATTTGTTCACGAGGCAATTCAGATCTACAAACACAGACACAATTTCAACCGAGAAGATGGTTTCAAATTAAGCAACCATTGGAAAGATGTTCTAAATCGAACTAAACATTAAACTAATTCCAATGGTACAGTATATTTTTCAAGTAGTGGTACCCCAAACTTTCGCAGCTCTTATAAATTCCTTTTTCACACCATCTATAGGTAAACTCCACCCCCACGCGCCAAACGGCAAGTCCACCGGCACGTACACCACCTCTTTTCTAAAATCGGCCAATCAAATGCTAATTTTTATGCTAATTTCTTTGTCAGGACACCTTGTTTTCTCGCACACAGCTTAAAGGTCCGCGGTCTAAGCGTGGCTGTGTTTCACTCCAGCGCTGTCCTCGAGACAGCCTGATCCCTTCACCTGATGAAGGCTGCTTGTTTGTGGCCGAAACGTCGTGATTTTTGTTATTTTATTTTTTTACCTACGTGACTTTACCCAATAGAACCAAAGAGTAGGGTGAGAACACACAAACTCCACTCACTCACTAGAACAGGGTAGCTCATAGCTACTCGTTCACCAGTCCCCCTCTCTCTCACCCTCTCTCTCCCTGGCCCAGCTCTCCTCCCCGCTCTCTCGCCCACTCTCCCTTCTCTTATACACCCCTCTCTCTCTCACCTCCCCTCTCTCTCTCCCGCTCTCTCCCGCCCCCCTCCTCTTTCCCTCCCCCCATCTCTCTCCCACCCTCTCACGCGCCCCTCTCTCTCCACCGCTGTCTCCCTGCCGCCGATCGTTTAGTGGAGTTTCCGCTCTCGCTGATCACATCTCGCCCCAACAGGGGCCGCGCGTCCGCTCTGAACGCGCGGCTCAGGGGAACGCGACGACATCGCTCCTCGGTGTCGTCGCAGTGTTGTGACACACAGACTCACACACAGATTCACAACAACAATCACCACGAAGCTTGTGCCAAGCTATGTGCACGTTGAGGCCACATGAGGTGTCGAACGCCCGCTGGCAGGAGGTCACGGGGCTGACCCAAGTGCCACGGGTCGACTAAGATGACTGAGATCACTGGCTGATGCACCACCTGTGCCCCCTACTGTGCCAACCTGCTGTGCTTGAGCCACCCGGCGCTCCGCTCGTTGTTGTGAGCGTCGCTCCTCCGCCCTCCGTTGTTGTTGGAGGGCGACTGCCTCCAACTGCCCAGTAGCAGCGTCCTTCACGAGCCTCCTCCACAGAGGCCGATCTTGACACGGCTGGTACCAGTCATCGGCAAGTCCACTCAGATCCACATCCTCCTGTACCACGTCACTCCATTTCTCCTCCAGCCCGTGCCGCGCCCGTTTAGTCCCCTCTATCTGGCCGAACAAAAGTTGTTTCGGCACGCGGTGATTGGGCATGCGGGCTACATGTCCCAGCCAGCGCAGCCTTGCCTGCCGGATGAGCTCACCGATGGGACTTTGTCCAGATCTTTCAAGGATATGCGAGCTCCTCACACAATCCAGCCTGGTTAAACCCAGGATGGATCGTAGGCAGGCCAGCGTAAATGTTTATAACCGGCGAAGATGTTCCATTAGAGGGATCCACGTTTCGCAAGCTTAGAAAGGGAGGGAATGACCGTGGCCGAGAAGACCTGAAGCTTAGTGCGGAGCGACAGAAAAGGTAGCTTCCACACAGCCTTACGCAACCGATGAAAAGATAATGCCGCTCGACTGATTCGGAGTGAGACCTCTGTTGTCAAACTGGAGCCGCTCAGGAGCACCCTGCCCAGGTATGGGGAACTCTCCACTCTCTCCACAACTGCCCCATCACCAATTAGGAGATGTGGGGGTAGAGTGTCCGATGGTACAAAATACTCAGGCAGGTGCTTAGTTTTGGTGGAGCTGATGATAAGGCCCCGGACACACACACCACGCACACCGACACACACACCATACACACCAACACACACACACCATGCACACCAACACACACCACGCACACCGACAAACACACACACCACGCACACCGACACACACACACACCACGCACACCGACACACACACACCACCCACACCGACACACACACACACCACCCACACCGACACACACACACACCACCCACACCGACACACACACACCACCCACACCGACACACACACACACACACCACTCACACCGACACACACACACCACCCACACCGACACACACACACCACCCACACCGACACACACACACCACCCACACCGACACACACACACACCACCCACACCGACACACACACACCACCCACACCGACACACACACACACCACTCACACCGACACACACACACCACCCACACCGACACACACACACCACCCACACCGACACACACACACACCACTCACACCGACACACACACACCACCCACACCGACACACACACACCACCCACACCGACACACACACACACCACGCACACCGACACACACACACCACCCACACCGACACACACACACCACCCACACCGACACACACACACCACCCACACCGACACACACACACACCACCCACACCGACACACACACACCACCCACACCGACACACACACACCACCCACACCGACACACACACACACACCATACACACCGACACACACCACGCACACCTAGAAACACACACAACACGAACACCGACACACGCACACACCACGCATACCGACACACACAACAACAACCGCCATTCGCCACTAAGTGGTGGTGACGTCACCACGACGCTTGTGCCAGGCCATGTGCACCTTGAGGCCACGTGAAGTGTTGAACGCCCGCGGGCAGGAGGTCACGGGGCAGACCCAGGTGCCACGGGTCGACTGACTGAGATGACTGGCTGGTGCACCACCTGTGCCCCCTACTGGGCCAACCTGCTGTGATTTAGCCACCCGGCGCTCCGCTCGTTGTTGTGAGCGTCGCTCCTCCGCCCTCCGTTGTTGTTGGAGGACGACTGCCTCCAACTGCCCAGCAGCGTCCTTCACGAGCCTCCTCCACAGAGGCCGATCTTGACACCGATGGTACCAGTCATTGGCAAGTCCACTCAGCTCCACGTCCTCCTGTACCACATCACTCCATCTCTTCTCTAGCCCGTGCCGCGCCCGTTTAGCCCCCTCGATCCGGCCGAACAAAATCTGTTTCGGCATGTGGTGGCTGGGCATGCGGGCTACATGACCCAGCCAACGCAGCCTTGCCTGCCTGAGGAGCTCACCGATGGGACCTTGCCCAGATCTTTCAAGAATTTGTGAGCTCCTCACACAATCCAGTCTGGTTAAACCCAGGATGGATCGTAGGCAGGCCAGCCTAAATGTTTCTAATCGGCGAAGATGTTCTATTAGGGGGGTCCACGTTTCGCAAGCGTAGAGAAGGGAGGGAATGACCGTGGCCGAGAAGACCTGAAGCTTAGTGCGGAGCGACAGACCAGGTAGCTTCCACACAGCGTTAGCAAACCGATGAAAAGATAATGCTGCTCGACTGATTCGGAGTGAGACCTCTGCTGTTAAACTGGAGCCGGTCATGAGCACACTGCCCAGGTATGGGAAACTCTCCACTCTCTCCACAACTGCCCCATCACCGATTGGGAGATGTGGGGGTGGAGTGTCCGATGGTACAAAATACCCAGGCAGGTGCTTAGTTTTGGGGGGGCTGATGGTAAGGCCCCATCTCTTAGTGGCACGCTCCAGTCCCAGCAGCAGCGTCTCCAAATCCTCCTCTGAATGAGCAGCTATTACCAAATCATCAGCATACATAACGTGGTTGAGCAATAGGGAGCCATCCCTTGACCGCACCCGGGCATCAATCAGCCTCCCATTATATCTGTACCATATGGAGATTCCCCCGGTACAGCTATTGAAGGCTTCACGAACTACGTGGTAAAAATTGATGTTAAATAATGTGGGAGCCAGAGGACATCCCTGTCGCACCCCACGGTGTACAGGGAATGGCTCTAATTCCCGGCCACGTAGTTTTATCCGGACCCGCTCACCATCATGAAGGTCCTTAATGATCGTCAGCAGAGGGTCAGGGACTCCAAAAGCACGAAGAACAACCCAGAGCCCAGGCCTACTGATGGTATCATAGGCCTTGACCAGGTCAATAAAGCAGAGATGTAGGTCTTATTGGAATTCCCTACACCTCTACAGAAAATATGGCATCTGTACAGGACCGCCCTTTCCTGAAACCGCATTGGGGCTCCGCAAGGCTCTCCTCAGCGTGCTTGGCAAGGCGATGTTGAATAATCCTTGCCAGGATCTTTCCCGGCACACTGAGGAGTAAGATGCCCCTGTAGTTGTTACAGTCTGTGCGGTCCCCCTTCTTAAAGAGGGGGACCACCAGGGCATCCTTCCAATCCAGCGGAATCCGTCCAGTGGTCCAGATTGTTGTTATGATGTCATATAGGGCAGTCAGGCCACAAACGCCACCCTCCCTCAGCATTTCGCTTGGGAGATCATCTCTACCCGGTGCCTTTCCTGGTCTCAGACTCCGGATCGCCTTCAGTACTTCCTCAACAGATCGCACCTCAGCCAGCCACTCACAGGGGGTGACTTCTTCCAATATTTGAGGCACCGCAGCCTCAGCAGGGTGATCCCCACTTTGTGCCACGATGTTTTCCTGGCTGAGGGATTTCCCCTCCCGCAGGACCTCACAGAAATACTCAGCAAATCTGCAAACCTGTTCCTGGGGGTCGGAGATTGGATCACCGTTTTTTCCCCTAATGAAGGTACTAGGTGTGGCGCTGCAGGTTACTTTTTTTGATGGAGTTAAATAGAGATTTGTGATCATGGGCCATTGAGGCAGACTCCATCTCCTCAGCAACCCGCGACCACCACCCATCCTTGCAGCGCCTCACGGCTCTCCGAACCTCCGAGCGAAGGCTGCGGTAAGCCTCCTCATTCTCTGACGTGGGATTCTGTAGCCGATAACAGTGGGCCAGTCGCTTTTTCTCAACCATCCTGAACACCTCCTCTGTAAGCCAGGGTCTCTGTGGAGGTCTGGACCGCGTACCCAAAGCAGCCATTGCAGCTGCATGAGTCCCAGTCCTAAACCTCGTCCATTTACCCTCGAAATCAGGAGGAGTGGGGGACGATGCCAACCCTAGCCGCAAGCGATGATGAAATTCTCGCTTGCAACTTTCATCAGATAACTGAGACCAGGCCACTTTAGGTTGAAATGGGGTCCTGGGTATACACCCACCACCGGAGTGGAAGAATGGCAGGCGCATCTTACAGATGACTAGTCGATGGTCAGAGGGCAGATCAGCTCCACGGTAGGTCCTGGCTTCAAGGACATGGGCTCGCATCCGCTGGTCCGTCACTATGTTGTCCAGCAGATGTTATTGCTTGGACCCGGCATGCATCCATGATGTTGTGTGGATGCGCCGATGTCGGAACAGCGTGTTGGTAATTACAAGCCCATGGGCTGCACAAAAATCTAGCAGCCTCCTACTGTTATTATTGAGCTGATCTGGCCCATGCCCTCCAATCACTCCAGACCAGGTGCCAGCATCATGACCAACTCGGGCATTGAAGTCACCCAACAAGATGACTCTATTCTAGATTTAGTTGAGTTGTACCTGCGGTGATTGCTATATCGGTGAGACAAAGCGACATGTCTCTGACCGAATTCGCGAGCACAAATCAGATTTGAAACACGGCAAAACGAATACTTCTGCCGTGGCTGATCACTGTTACAACGCTGTGGAGGATCACGATATAATTTTCTCCGATACCAAGGTTCTTTGCAAACCCACGGGCTTTTATCAGAGATTTGTTCATGAAGCAATTCAGATCTACAAACACAGACACAATTTCAACCGAGAGGATGGTTTCAAATTAAGCAACTATTGGAAAGATGTTCTAAATCGAACTAAACATTAAACTAATTTCAATGGTACAGTATATTTTTTCAAGTAGTGGTACCCCAAACCTTTGCAGCTCTTATAAATTCCCCTTTTCACACCATCAATAGGTAAACTTCCCCTCCCCCCCCCCCCCCGCGCCAAATGGCACGTACACCACCTCTTTCCTAAAATCCGCCAATCAAATGCTAATTTTTATGCTAATTTCTTTGTCAGAACACCTTGTTTGCTCGCACACAGTTTAAAGGTCCGCTGTCTGAGCGTTGTTGTGTTTCGCTAAATTCTCCTGTTTGATGAGTACTAGGTGCCTCGGTGGATGTATATGCTCTAACTTTAACATAGCTATTTCTGTGAACAGTTACAAGCTAATCACTCAGCTATTTCAATGCTAAATTCTATGCTAATTCCTTTGTCAAGGGGTACCTCTGCGGATGTGTATACTTTAACTTAGCTATTTCAATGAGCCATTTCAATGCTAAATTATATGCTAATTCCTTTGTCAAGGCGCTTGGTCTTTTTCTTCTCACACAGCTTAAAGGTCGTGATCTAAGCGTGGCCTCTCCCACTCCAGCGCTGTCCTCCAGACAGTCTCGTCCCTTCACCTGATGAAGGCCGCTTGTGTTGTGGCCGAAACGTCGTGATTTTTTGTTATTTTATTTTCACCTACGTGACTTTACCCAATAGAACCAAAGAGTAAAGATCACTCTATCCCGAGGGGCCACTTTAGCCAGCACCTGTGACAGGAGGTCATAGAAGGCATCTGACTCATCGGCTTTGCCTGCATCCCTCCACGGATGTTCGTCTTCGGTGGGGGCATAAGTAACAACGACCACTATTCCTCGCCTCCGGTTGATGGGAAGGCGAGCCCAAAGTAGCCTGGGGCTTACAGCTTCCCACACCTCACCGCCACGCTCCCACGCCCCCTTCATTCTTTTGTTCAAAAGAAGAGCCACACCCTGCTGTTTGGCAGTCTGCTGCCCCGAGTAGAGGACTGTCCACCCCTCATGGTGGCAGGAGCCAGAACCGGTCCACGCACACTGACACACACACCAAAGACAAAGATCCCCCATATAGCCTGAACAGACTGTAGGGGCAAGTGCTGTTAGCGAGCACCTATGAAGGCCGGAAAGGTACACGAGGGGGTGGGTGGCCAGCACTACGCCCGACCGCCTTTGTCTCCCTAGTGGCGATGTTTACACACCGCACCAGGTACTCATTTAAGGCTGAGTCGACGTAGGGAAGGCCCAGAACCCGTTCAGATAATCGTCACCGGTGTTGGCCGTGAGCGGGAATCGAACCCGGGTCGCCAGGTTCATAGCGCAGCGCAGCGCTAACCGCCGCACCACCGCTCCCCCCCGGCCCCTCCCCCGGCTCCCCGCGTCTCGCCTCTCGCTCGTGATGAGAGCTGTCACCTCGTGCCGCGCAGATAACGGCCGGGGGCGGGAGCGGGGCGGGGGGTGTCGGGAGGGGGGCGGGGGGAGGGCGGGAGGGGGGCGGGAGGGGGGCGGGAGGGGGGCGGGGGGCGGGAGGGGGGCGGGGGGTGGCGGGAGGGGGGCGGGGTGCGGCCTCCATAAGCAGCGCTGTGGTCGCGTGCAGGGCGCGTGTGGTGACTCTCTGTGTGTGTGATGTGTGTGGTGTGTGTGTGTGGTGTGTGTGTGATGTGTGTGTGTGTGATGTGTGTGTGTGATATGTGTGTGGTGTGTGTGGTGTGTGTGTGTGTGTTGTGTGTGTTGTGTGTGATGAGTGTGTGATGTGTGTGGTGTGTGTGTGTGATGTGTGTGTGGTGTGTGTGTGGTGTGTGTGATGTGTGATGTGTGTGTGGTGTGTGTGTATGGTGTGTGTGTGATGTGTGTGGTGTGTGATGTGTGTGTGTGATATGTGTGTGGTGTGTGTGGTGTGTGTGTGTGTGTTGTGTGTGTTGTGTGTGATGAGTGTGTGATGTGTGTGGTGTGTGTGTGTGATGTGTGTGTGGTGTGTGTGTGGTGTGTGTGATGTGTGATGTGTGTGTGGTGTGTGTGTATGGTGTGTGTGTGATGTGTGTGGTGTGTGTGATGTGTGTGTGTGTGTGTGATATGTGTGGTGTGTGTGTGGTGTGTGTGTGTGTGGTGTGTGATGTGTGTGATGTGGTGTGTGTGTGTGATGTGTGTGTGATGTGTGTGTGTGATGTGTGTGGTGTGTGTGTGTGATGTGTGTGTGGTGTGTGTGTGGTGTGTCTGTGGTGTGTGTGTGATGTGTGTGATGTGTGTGTGTGGTGTGTGTGTGGCGTGTGTGTGGTGTGTGTGGTGTGTGTGTGTGATGTGTGTGGTGTGTGTGTGGTGTGTGAGTGTGTGTGATGTGTGTGTGTGTGATGTGTGTGTGTGGTGTGTGTGATGTGTGTGTGTGTGGTGTGTGAGTGTGTGTGATGTGTGTGTGGTGTTTGTGTGTGTGATGTGTGTGTGTGGTGTGTGTGCGGTGTGTGTGTGTGTGGTGTGTGTGTATGATGTGTGTGTGTAATGTGTGTGTGTGTGATGTGTGTGTGGTGTGTGTGTGTGTGTGGTGTCAGTGTGTGTGATGTGTGTGTGTGATGTGTGTATGGTGTGTGTGTTGTGTGTGTGGTGTGTGAGTGTGTGTGTGATGTGTGTGTGTTGTGTGTGTGTTGTGTGTGTGGTGTCTGTGTGTGTTGTGTGTGTGATGTGTGTGTGGTGTGGTGTGTGTGGTGTGATGTGTGTGATATGTGTGTGGTGTGTGTGTTGTGTGTGTGGTGTGTGTGTGTGTGTGATGTGTGTGTGTGATGTGTGTGTGTGTGTGATGTGTGTGTGTGGTGTGTGTGATGTGTGTGTGGTGTGTGTGGTGTATGTAATGTTGTGTGGTGTGTGTATGTGTGGTGTGGTATGTGTGTGTGTGTGATGTGTGTGTGGTGTGTGTGATGTGTATGATGTGTGTGTGGTGTGTGTGGTGTGTGTGTGGTGAATGTGCGTGGTGTGTGTGTGCTGTGTGTGTGATGTGTGTGTGCTGTGTGTGTGTGATGTGTGTGGTGTGTGTAGGGTGTGCGTGTGATGTGTGTGTGTGGTGTGTGTGTGGTGAATGTGTGTGGTGTGTGTGTTGTGTGTGATGTGTGTGTGTGTGATGTGTGTGTGATGTGTGTGTGTGGTGTGTGTGGTGTGTGTGTGATGTCTGTGTGTGGTGTGTGTGTGATGTGTGTGTGGTGTTTGTGGTGTGTTTGTGGTGTGTGTGTGGTGTGTGTGTGGTGTGTGTGTGGTGTGTGTGTGTGATGTGTGTGGTGTGTGTGTGGTGTTTGTGGTGTGTGTGTGTGTGCTGTGTGTGGTGTGTGTAGGGTGTGTGTGGTGTGTGTGTGTTTGGTGTTGTCCTTCTCCGCACCTCCAATTAGCACGGTTGGCTACGTACGGTGCGAAAGAAATCCAACGTACATACATACTACCCCTAGACTACCCCTAGACTAACTCTACCCTAGACTACCCCTAGACTAACACTACCCCTAGACTAACACTACCCCTAGACTACCCCTAGACTAACACTACTCCTAGACTACCCCTAGACTAACACCACCCCTAGACTAACACTACCCCTAGACTACCCATAGACTAACACTACCCTTAGACTACCCCTAGACTACCTCTAGACTACCCCTAGACTAACACTACCCCTAGACTAACACTACCCCTAGACTACCCCTAGACTAACACTACCCCTAGACTACCCCTAGACTACCCCCAGACTAACACTACCCCTAGACTACCCCTAGACGAACACTACCCCTAGACTACCCCTAGACTACCCCTAGACTAACACTACCCCTAGACTAACACTACCCCTAGACTACCCCTAGACTACCCCTAGACTAACACTACCCTTAGACTACCCCTAAACTACCCCTAGACTAACACTACCCCTAGACTACCACTAGACTACCCCTAGACTACCCCTAGACTGACTAACATTACCCCTAGACTACCCCTAGACTACCCAGAGACTACCCCTAGACTAACACTACCCCTAGACTACCCCTAGACAAACACTACCATTTGACTACCCCTAGACTACCCGTAGACGAATACTACCCTTAGACTACCCCTAGACTACCCCTAGATTACCCCTAGATTAACACTACCCCTAGACAACCCCTTGACTACACCTAGCCTAACACTACCCCTAGAAAACCACTAGAATACCCGTAGACTAACACTACCCTTAGACTACCCCTAGAATAACACTATCCCTAGACTACCCCTAGACTAACACTACCCCTAGACTAACACTACCACTAGACTACCACTACCCCTAGACTAACACTACCCCTAGGCTACCCCTAGACGAACACTACCATTAGAATACCCCTAGACTACCCCTAGACTAATACTACCCTTAGACTACCCCTAGACTACCCCTAGACTACCCCTAGACGAACACTACCCCTAGTCTACCCCTTGACTACACGTAGCCTAACAATACCCCTAGACTACTCGTAGACGAACACTACCCCTAGACTACCCTTAGGCTACCCCTAGACTACCACTAGACTAACACTACCCCTAGACTACCACTAGAATACCCGTAGACTAACACTACCTTTAGACTACCCCTAGACTAACACTACCCCTAGACTACCCCTAGACTACCCCTAGATTAACACTACCCCAAGACAACCCCTTGACTACACCTAGCCTAACACTACCCCTAGACTACCCTTAGGCCACCCCTAGACTACTCCTAGACTAACACTACCCCTAGAAAACCACTAGACTACCCGTAGACTAACACTACCCTTAGACTACCCCTAGACTAAAACTATCCCTAGACTACCCCTAGACTAACACTACCCCTAGACTAACACTACCACTAGACTACCACTACCCCTAGACTAACACTACCCCTAGGCTACCCCTAGACGAACACTACCATTAGAATACCCCTAGACTACCCCTAGACTAATACTACCCTTAGACTACCCCTAGACTACCCCTAGACTACCCCTAGACGAACACTACCCCTAGTCTACCCCTTGACTACACCTAGCCTAACAATACCCCTAGACTACTCCTAGACGAACACTACCCCTAGACTACCCTTAGGCCACCGCTAGACTACTCCTAGACTAACACTACCCCTAGAAAACCACTAGACTACCCGTAGACTAACACTACCCTTAGACTACCCCTAGATTAACACTATCCCTAGACTACCCCTAGACTAACACTACCCCTAGACTAACACTACCACTAGACTACCACTACCCCTAGACTAACACTACCCCTAGGCTACTCCTAGACGAACACTACCATTAGAATACCCCTAGACTACCCCTAGACTAATACTACCCTTAGACTACCCCTAGACTACCCCTAGACTACCCCTAGACGAACACTACCCCTAGTCTACCCCTTGACTACACCTAGCCTAACAATACCCCTAGACTACTCCTAGACGAACACTACCCCTAGACTACCCTTAGGCTACCCCGAGACTACCACTAGACTAACACTACCCCTAGACTACCACTAGACTACCCGTAGACTAACACTACCCTTAGACTACCCCTAGACTAACACTACCCCTAGACTAACACTACCCCTAGACTACCACTAGACTACCCCTAGACTACCCCTAGACTAACACTACCCCTAGACTACCCCTAGACGAACAATACCCCTAGATTACCCCTAGACTACCGCTAGACTACCCCTAGACTAACACTATCCCTAGACTACCCTTAGATTACCCCTAGACTACCCCTAGACTAACACTACCCCTAGACTACCCCTAGACGAAAACTACCCCTAGACTACCCCTAGACTACCCCTAGACTAACACTACCCCTAGACTACCTCGATACGAACACTACCCCTAGACTACCCCTGACTAACACTATCCTAGACTACCCCTAGACTACCCCTATACTAACACTACCCCTAGACAACCCCTAGACGATCACTACCCCTAGACTACCCCTAGACTACCCCTAGACTAACACTACCCCTAGACTACCCCTAGACGAACACTACCCCTAGACTACCTCTAGACTACCCCTAGACTACCCCTGAACTAACACTACCCCTAGACTACCCCTAGACGAACACTACCCCTAGACTACACCTAGACTACCCCTATACTAACACTACCCCTAAAACACGCCTAAACTACCCCTAGACTAACACTACCCCTAGACTACCCCTAGACGTACACTACCCCTAGACTACCCCTAGACTACACCTAGACTAACACTACCCCTAGACTACCCCTAGACTACCCCTACAATACCCCTAGATTAACACTATCCCTAGACTACCCCTAGACTACCCCTAGACTACCCCTAGACTAACACTACCCCTAGACTACCGCTAGACTACCTCTAGACTAACACTACCCCTAGACTACCCCTAGACTACTCCTAGACTAACACTACCCCTAGACTACCCCTAGACTACCGCTAGACTACCCCTAGACTAACACTATCTCTAGACTACCCCTAGACTAACACTACCCCTAGACTAACACTACCCCTAGACTACCCCTAGACTATGCCTAGACTACCTCTAGACTACCCCTAGACTGACACTATCCCTAGACTACCCCTAGACTGCCCCTATACTAACACTACCCCTAGACTACCCCTAGACTAACACTACCCCTAGACTACCCCTAGACTACCCCTAGACTAACACTACCCCTAGACTAACACTACCCTTAGACTACCCCTAGACTAACACTACCCCTAGACTAACACTACCCCTAGACTAACACTATCCTTAAACTAAACACTACCCCTAGATTAACACTACCCCTAGACTAACACTACCCACAGACTAACACTACCCATAGACTAACACTACCCTTTAACTAACACTGCCCATAGACTAACACTACCCTTAGACTGCCCATAGACTAACACTACCCTTTAACTAACACTACCCTTGGACTAAGACTGCCCATAGACTAACACTACCCTTAGACTAACACTACCCTTAGACTAACACTGCCCATAGACTAACACTACCCTTAGACTAACACTACCCTTAGACTAACACTGCCCATAGCCTACACTACCCATAGACTAACACTACCCTTAGACTAACACTGCCCATAGACTAACACTACCCTTAGACTAACACTACCCTTAGACTAACACTGCCTATAGACTAACACTACCCTTAGACTAACACATCCCTGAGACTAACCCTACCCTTAGACTAACACTACCCTGAGACTAACACTGCCCATAGACTAACACTACCCATAGACTAACACTACCCTTAGACTAACACTGCCCATACACCAACACTACCCATAGACTAACACTACCCTTAGACTAACACTACCCTTAGATTAACACTACCCTTAGACTAACACTGCCCATAGACTAAAACTACCCTTAGACCAGTGGTTCTTAACCTGGGTTCGATCGAACCCCAGGGGTTCGGTGAGTCGATCTCAGGGGTTCGGCAGAGCCCCCGCCACGGAGGTCCGGACACACTTGAATTATTGTGTAAATTTGTGATGACACACACGGCCCGCTTGGCCATCACTGGCTGCAGATGATCATGCTACACTGCTTGGCCAATCAGCGCTGCGGGGAATTTAGTGCGTACTCAGTAGTCAACGTGTGACTGTTGTTGTCGTACGTCGTGTGATTTCTTTAATATTTTATCCATACTAACTATGTCGGGCAAAAGAAGAAAGTGGTCGGACGAATATGTACAACATGGATTCTCATGTATCACGGAACGTGATGGGAGTGAGCGTCCTATCTGCATGATTTGCAACGCCAAGTTGAGCAACTCTAGTCTTGCACCGGCAAAACTAAAGGAACACTTCTTGAAGCTGCATGGAGACGGGGAATACAAGAACACAACACTTGCTGAATTCAGGGTGAAGAGAGCCAGATTCGATGAAAGGGCCACTCTGCCTGCTCTTGGATTTGTACCTATTAACAAACCGATCCTGACAGCATCGTACGAAGTTGCTTACCTGATCGCAAAGCAGGGCAAGCCACACACCATTGGTGAAACACTTGTGAAACCAGCTGCATTAAAGATGGCGAATCTGATACTCGGAACAGCGGCCGAAGGTAAATTATCCCAAATTCCCCTTTCAAATGACACCGTCAGTGACAGAATAGAAGACATGAGTAAAGACATCTTGGCTCAAGTAGTCGCGGATCTGATTTCAAGCCCGGCAAAATTCAGCCTTCAACTCGACGAAACCACAGACGTTTCTGATCTAAGCCAGCTTGCTGTTTTTGTACGCTATGTGAAAGACGACATGATAAAAGAAGAGTTTTTATTTTGTAAGCCTCTTACAACAACAACAACGAAGGCAGCCGATGTGAAGAAGCTTGTGGATGACTTCTTCAGAGACAACAATCTTTCATGGGATATGGTTTCTGCAGTTTGTACGGACGGAGCTCCAGTCATGCTGGGAAGAAAGTCTGGTTTTGGTGCGCTAGTAAAGGCCGATGCACCACACATCATTGTGACGCATTGTATTCTGCACAAGCATGCGTTGGCAACAAAAACCTTACCACCAAAAATGGCAGAAGTATTAAAAACTGTGGTGGAATGTGTGAACTATGTGCGAAAAAGTGCTCTGAGGCACCGCATCTTCAGTGAGCTGTGTAAAGAAATGGGCTCTGAATTTGAGGTACTTCTGCTCCATTCTAATATTCGGTGGTTATCCCGGGGACAGGTGCTGAATCGTGTTTTTGCCATGCGTGTGGAATTAGCCCTGTTTTTGCAAGAGCACCAACACTGCCATGCAGATTGCTTCAAAAATCCTGAGTTCATTCTCATTTTAGCGTACATGGCTGATATATTCGCAGCTCTCAATCATCTCAATCAGCAGATGCAGGGTGGTGGAGTCAATATCATGGAAGCGGAAGAACACCTGAAGGCTTTTCAAAAAAAGCTACCGTTATGGAAACGACGAACAGAGAACAATAACTTCGCAAACTTCCCGCTTCTGGACGACTGTGCAAGTAAGATCGAAGATGTGTCTGGAATCGGAGATATTTCTGTATCCACGGAACTGAAGCAAACAATTGCCACGCACTTAGATGAGCTTGCAAAGTCTCTCGACGGATATTTCCCTACAAGAGAGTCATATCCAGCATGGGTGAGACAGCCGTTCACGTTTGCTGTTGAAACAGCAGATGTCAATGATGAATTCCTCGACGAAATCATTGAAATTCAGCAGAGCCAGGTTCAACAGCAACTCTTCAGAACAACAACGCTCTCAACGTTTTGGTGTCGACAAATGAACAAGTATCCAGTTATTGCTAAGAAAGCCCTGGATTTTTTTATACCATTTGTTACAACATATCTTTGTGAGCAATCCTTTTCGAGGATGCTGGACATAAAAACGAAGAAAAGGAACAGACTTTGCTGTGAAAATGACATGAGAGTGGCACTTGCCAAGGTGAAGCCACGCATATCTGAACTGATCTCTCAAAGGCAACAGCAGAAGTCACATTGATTTCCAGGTATGTAATTTGTTGTGAGTTTATGCATTGTGTTGGTTTTATTCTTTGAACAAGGTAATGTTCATGCACGGCTCATTTTGTGTACCAGTAAAAAACATATCTATGTCTTGAATTTGAAAAAAATCACATTTTATTTTTCACTAAAGAGGGGTTCGGTGAATGCACATATGAAACTGGTGGGGTTCGGTACCTCCAACAAGGTTAAGAACCACTGCCTTAGACTAACACTACCCTTAGACTAACACTGCCTATAGACGAACACTACACTTAGACTAACACTACACATAGACTAACACTACCCTTAGACTAACACTACCCTTAGACTAACATTACCCATAGACTAACACTACCCTTAGACTAACACTACCCATAGACTAACACTACCCTTAGACTAACACTACCCTTAGACTAATACTACACTACTACACTTAGATTAACACTACCCTTAGACTAACACTGCCCATAGACCAACACTACCCATAGACCAACACTACCCATTGACTAACACTACACTTAGACCAAAACTACCCTTAGACTAACACTGCCCATAGACTAACAGTACCCTTAGACTAACACTGCCCATCGACTAATACTACACAAATACCAACACTACCCATAGACTAACACTGCCCATAGACTAACACTACACTTAGACTAACACTGCCCATAGACTAACACTGCCCATAAACTAACACTTCCCTTAGACTGACACTACCCATACACTAACACTACCCATAGACTAACACTGCCCATAGACTACACTACCCTTAGACTAACATTACCCATACACTAACACTACCCATAGACTAACACTACCCTTAGACTGATAGTACCCATAGACTGACACTACCCATAGACTAACACTACCCTTAGACTGACACTACCCATAGATTGACACTACCCATATACTAACACTACCCATAGACTAACACTGCCCTTAAACTAACACTACCCTTAGCCTAACACTGCCCATAGACTTACACTACAATTAGACCAACACTGCCCATAGACTAACACTACCCATAGACTAACACTACCCTTAGACTAACACTACCCATAGACTAACACTACCCTTAAACTAACACTACCCTTAGCCTAACACTGCCCATAGACTTACACTACCATTAGACTAACACTGCTCATAGACTAACACTACCCATAGACTAACACTACCCTTAGACTCAACACTACCCTTAGACTAACACTGCCCTTAGACTAACACTACACTTAGACCAACACCACACTTAGACCAAAACTACCCATAAACTAACACTACCCTTAGACTAACACTGCCCATAGACTAACACTACATTTAGACCAACACTACCCATAGACTGACACTAACCATAGACTCAACACTGCCCATAGACTAACACTACCCATAGACTCAACTCTACCCTTAGACTAACACTACCCATAGACTAACACTACCCTTAGATTAACACTGCCCATAGACTAACACTACCCATAGACTAACACTGCCCATAGACTCAACACTGCCATAGACTCAACACTTCCCATAGACCAACACTGCCATAGACTCAACACTACCCATAGACCAACACTACCCATTGACTAACACTACACTTGGACCAACACTACACTTAGACTAACACTGCCCATAGATTAACACTACCCTTAAACTAACACTACCCTTAAACTAACACTACCCTTAGACATACTCTTTGGTTTTTTCGGTAAAGTCACGTAGGTAAAATAAAAATAAAAGAAAACAATAAAATCACGACGTTTCGGAGGCAACACAAGCTTCCTTTTCGATTTAAAGCTTTCGTGACTGCAATGATTCATCTTCTTTGGTTCTTTCGGTAAAGTCACGTAGAATGAGAATAAAATAATAAATTGATAAAATAAAATAACACAATAATATTCTCACGACGTTTCGGCCACAACACAAGCGGCCTTCATCAGGTGAAGGGACGAGACTGTCTGGTAGGACAGCGCTGGAGTGAAAGAGCCACGTTCTAACCCTAGGGTTAGGGTTAGAACGTGGCTCTTTAAGCTGTGTGAGAGGAACAAAGCGCCTTGACAAAGGAATTAGCATATAATTTAGCATTGAAATGGCTGAATGATTAGCTTGTGACTGGTCACAGAAATAGTTATGTTAAAAGTTAAAGCATACACATCCGCAGAGGCACCCCTTGACAATGGAATTTAGCATTGAAATAGCTAAGTTAAAGCATACACATCCGCAGAGACACCCCTTGACAATGGAATTAGCATAGAATTTAGCATTGAAATAGCTGAGTGATTAGCTTGTAACTGCTCACAGAAATAGCTACGTTAAAGTCAGACCATACACATTCACCGAGGCACTTAGTACAAATCAAACAGGAGAATTTAGCATTGAAATAACTAGGCGAATTTAGCATTGAAATAACTGAGTGATTAGCTAGTGACTTGTCACAGAAATGACTTTGTTGAAGTCAAGGCCTACACATCTGAGCTATTCACAGTACTATATAGTGAACCAATAAAAACTAAAATATAAATTACCTTCATGTTATCAATAAACTCTATATTCTCCAATCAGCTAAGCTACCAACAATAAGTCGTTATATATCACAATGCTATATGGCGAAAAAATGGGTGGATTCTTACCCTCAACTTCAGCACCACGGATAGCTACGGGCCTCGTTCAGACGAACGAGTTCGTCCATGGTCGGAACAGAGGAGGGGGAGAGAGACAGCTGCGAGGCCCTAGTATACTCCATGTTGTCAAACCATACCATTAACCGTGGTGTGAGAGGTATTAAGAGGCAATGCTGGCGAAAGAGCTGCGGTCTGAAGGTCATCGTAAAAATACAATTAATTAAGAACAGAAATGATTTAAAACATCTTTCCAGTGGTTTCTAAGCCAGAATCCATCTTCTCGGTTGAAATTGTCTCTGTGCTTGTATATGTGAATGGCCTCATGAACGAATCTCTCATGGTAGCCGGTTGGTTTGCAAAGAACCTCCGTCTTGGAGAAGTCAATGTCATGTGAGCCCACTGAATTATAACAGTGATCTGCCACGGCAGAGGAGTTCGTCCTACCGTGTTTCAAGTCTGCTTTATGTTCGCGGATGCGGTCCGAGATATGTCTTTTGGTTTCTCCAATGTAGCTACTACCACAGAGGCACTTTAGTTTGTAAACGCCCGGGTACTGTATGTCTGGAACAGCATCTTTTACAGATGGAACTAAATCACGGATTTTATGTACTTTGTTGAATCGGACCTGGATCTTGTGTTTATTCAGGATTTTGGAGATCTTTTTAGTGACCCCTGCAATGTAGGGTAAGGTGATGGTTTTGAGTGGCTCCACAAGAGGATCCTTCTTCGTGACTGGAGTGATGGCTTTGCGGATTGTGTAGTCGGAGTAGCCATTAGCCCTGAGAGCCTGGTGTACGTGCTTGAGTTCACTGGTAATGTGTTCCTGGTCGGAAATGCATTGGGCTCTATGGTATAGAGTCTTGATGAGGGAGTTCTTCTGGGATGGATGGTGGTGGGAATCCGGTTTCAAGTAAGCATCTGTATGGGTAGCTTTCCTGTAGACAGAGTGGCTCATTGAACCATCATGTCTCCTTTTAATTAAGACATCCAAAAAGGGTAGTTTGCCATCTTTTTCGACCTCCATGGTAAATCTGATGGCTGGGTGTATGGAATTGATGTGGTCGCGGAATTGGTCTAGAGCAGGCTGGCCATGTGGCCAGATGACAAAGGTGTCATCAACGTACCTCTTCCATAAGGTCGGGCGTAGAGTGGCAGTCTGGATGGCGTCAGTTTCAAATTTTTCCATGAATACGTTGGCTACAACCAGAGATAGGGGGGAGCCCATTGGGGTGCCCTCATTTTGTTTGTAGAAAGTTCCATTCCAGGTGAAGTATGTGTTGGTTAAGCAATGTCTCACCAGGGGGGGTACATCAGTATGCAGTATTTTTACGATGACCTTCAAACCGCAGCTCTTTCGCCAGCATTGCCTCTTAATACCTCTCACACCACGGTTAATGGTATGGTTTTGCAACATGGAGTATACTAGGGCCTCGCAGCTGTCTCTCTCCCCCTCCTCTGTTCCGACCATGGACGAACTCGTCCGTCTGAACGAGGCCCGTAGCTATCCGTGGTGCTGAAGTTGAGGGTAAGAATCCACCCATTTTTTCGCCATATAGCATTGTGGTATATAACGACTTATTGTTGGTAGCTTAGCTGATTGGAGAATATAGAGTTTATTGATAACATGAAGGTAATTTATATTTTAGTTTTTATTGGTTCACTATATAGTACTGTGAATAGCTCAGATGTGTAGGCCTTGACTTCAACAAAGTTATTTCTGTGACCAGTCACTAGCTAATCACTCAGTTATTTCAATGCTAAATTCGCCTAGTTATTTCAATGCTAAATTCTCCTGTTTGATTTGTACTAAGTGCCTCGGTGAATGTGTATGGTCTGACTTTAACGTAGCTATTTCTGTGAGCAGTTACAAGCTAATCACTCAGCTATTTCAATGCTAAATTCTATGCTAATTCCATTGTCAAGGGGTGTCTCTGCGGATGTGTATGCTTTAACTTAGCTATTTCAATGCTAAATTCCATTGTCAAGGGGTGCCTCTGCGGATGTGTATGCTTTAACTTTTAACATAACTATTTCTGTGACCAGTCACAAGCTAATCATTCAGCCATTTCAATGCTAAATTATATGCTAATTCCTTTGTCAAGGCGCTTTGTTCCTCTCACACAGCTTAAAGGCCGTGATCTGAACGTGGCTCTTTCACTCCAGCGCTGTCCTACCAGACAGTCTCGTCCCTTCACCTGATGAAGGCCGCTTGTGTTGTGGCCGAAACGTCGTGAGAATATTATTGTGTTATTTTATTTTATCAATTTATTATTTTATTCTCATTCTACGTGACTTTACCGAAAGAACCAAAGAAGACAAGCTTCCTTCTTCAGGTGGAACAATCACAGCAAGATCGCTGCATCAATACTGCCCATAGACTAACACTACCCTTAGACTCAACACTGCCCATAGACTCAACACTGTCCATAGACTCAACACTGCCCATAGACTCAACACTGCACCATAGACTCAACACTGCCCTTAGACTAACACTACCCTTAGACTCAACACTGCCCTTAGACTCAACACTGCCCATAGACCAACACTGCCCATAGACTAACACTGCCCATCGATTAATACTACACTTAGACCAACACTACCCATAGACTAACACTGCCAATAGACTAACACTACCCTTAGACTAACGCTACCCATAGACTCAACACTACCCATAGACTAACACTACCCATAGACTCAACACTGCCCATAGACTAACACTGCCCATAGACTAACACTACCCTTAGACTCAACACTGCCCATAGACTCAACACTGCACCTTCAATAAGCACGGTTGGCTGCGTCTGATTGGCGCGAAAGAGGTTCAACGAACAATCATCTATCCACTGCTGGATGAATGTCTCCGTTTTCCAACTTCCGCCTCGCACGATCACGCGCCGTTTCAACGCTGCAGCCGGATCCGGGGCGAGGGCCAACAACGTGGCTCCATCTCCGGCGACGGAAGGTTCCCCGGTCAAACCGATGTCTGTGACCTCCCCCGCGTGTCGTTCTCTCACCCGCGCGTGTTCCTCTCGGTCTCTCTGTGTAGCTTGGTGTTAAAATTTGCCAACGCGAATTGGATATAATGCGGCTGATGACCGTGTTTGGGGAAGGAGTTTGCTCTCTGTCTTTCTCTCTATAACACGAAGGCAAATTGGATGTAATGCGGCTGATGTGAACCTGAGAATATTGGATCCTCATCGTCCTAACGACGGCGATTGGTTCCACGAGACCGAGCGCTAAGCGATTTGGTCGTTAAGTGAGAATAGGAAATGCACGTTGAAAGCTTAAATCGTTCTGAGAGCATCGAAAATTACCCCTTTCTCACCCAAAAAACGGACTTTATGATATTCAACAATGCATATTAATGCATAAACATACTAACACCATTATAAATACATAATATTAAAAGAAACACGGTTTATCAATGCATGAATTAATATTTACTGTACCTATAACAGCCCGTCGTTAACAGGGGAATGGTCGGTAAGCGAACATATTTGGCTCTATGGAGGCACTACACTACACTATACACTACACTACTATACACTACAACATTATACACTACTATACACTATATTATTATACAAAACACACTACACTACATAACACTACACTATACACTACACTATTATACACTATACTACTATACACTACACTACTATACACTACAATACTATACACTACACTATTATACACTATACACTCGACTGCTATTCACTACACTATACACTACGCTACTATACACTACACTATTATACACTATACACTAGACTACTATATACTACACTATACACTACACTACTATACACTACACTATTATACACTAGACTACTATACACTATACTATTATACACTATACAATCGACTGCTATTCACTACACTATACACTACGCTACTATACACTACACTATTATACACTATACACTAGACTACAATACACTACACTATACACTACAATACTATACACTGCACTATTATACACTAGACTACTATACACTATACTATTATACACTATACACTCGACTGCTATTCACTACACTATACACTACACTACTATACACTACACTATTATACACTATACACTACACTACTATACACTACACTATACACTACACTGCTATACATTACACACTACACTACTATACACTACCTATTATACACTATACACTAGACTACAATACACTACACTATACACTACACTACTATACACTACACTATTATACACTATACACTAGACTACTATACACTACACTATACACTACACTACTATACACTACACTGTACACTACACTGCTATACACTACACTATACACTACGCTACTATACACTACTATACACTACACTATACACTACTATACACTACACTATACAATACTATGCACGACACTATACACTAGTATACACTACACTATACACTACACTATACACAACACTATAGACTACACTATAGACTACACTACACACTACTATACACTACACTATACACTACACTGCTATACACTACACTATACACTACACTATGCACTACACTACTATACACTACTGTACACTCCACTACTATACACTACACTATACACTACACTATACACTACTATACACTACACTACTATACACTACACTATACACTACACTACTATACACTACACTACTATACACTACACTACTATACACTACACTACTATACACTACACTATACACTACTATACACTACACTATACACTACACTATACACTAGTATACATTACACTATACACTACACTATACACAACACTATAGACTACACTATAGACTATACTATACACTACACACTACTATACACTACACTCTACACTACACTATACACTACACTATACACTACACTATACACTACACTACTATACACTACTGTACACTCCACTACTATACACTACACTATATACTACTATACACTACACTATCCACTACACTATCCACTACACTACTATACACTACACTATACACTACACTACTATACACTCCACTACTATACACTACACCATACACTACACTACTATACACTACACTACTATACACTACACTATTATACACCATACTACTATAAACTACACTACACCACTATACACTACACTACTATACACTATACTACTATACACTACACCACTATACACTACACTACTACTATACATTAAACTACTATACACTACACTATTCACGACACTACTATACATTATACTACTATACACTACACTATACACTACACCACTATACACTACACTACTATACATTACACTACAATATACTACACTATACACTACAGTACTATAAACTAC
This sequence comes from Petromyzon marinus, assembly GCF_048934315.1. Taxonomy (NCBI): domain Eukaryota; kingdom Metazoa; phylum Chordata; class Hyperoartia; order Petromyzontiformes; family Petromyzontidae; genus Petromyzon; species Petromyzon marinus. The sequence continues at coordinate 17,176,861 of NC_133709.1, forward strand.
ACTACACACTACACTATACACTACTATACACTACACTGTACACTACACACTGCACTACAATACACTACACTACTATACACTACACTATACACTACATATACACTACACTACTATACCATACACTACTATATATTACACTATACACTACACAACTATACACTAAACTACACTATACACTACACTACTATACATTACACTACAATATACTACACTATACACTACACTACTATAAAATACACTACAAACTACACTATACACTACTATACACTACACTATACACTACACTACTATACACTACTGTACACTACACTATACACTACACTACTATACCATACACTACTATACCCTACAATATACACTACACTATACACTACACTACTATACCATACACTACTATACCATACACTATGCACTACACTATACACTACACTATACACTATACACTACACTATACTACTACGCTATCCACTACACTATATAATACACTATACACTACACTACTACGCTATACATTACACTATATACTACACTTTACACTACGCTATACACTACCCTATATACTACACTATACACTACGCGACACACTACACTACTATACTATACACTACTATACACTACACTATACACTACACTATATACTACGCTATACACTACACTATACACTACGCTATACACTACACTATACACTACACTATACACTACTATACACTACACTATACACTACGCTATACTCTACACTATATACTACACTATACACTGCTGTACACTACACTATACTACTACGGTATACACTACACTATATACTACACTATACACTACACTACTACGCTATACATTACACTATATACTACACTTTACACTACGCTATACACTACACTATATACTACACTTTACACTACGCTCTACACTACACTATATACTACACTATACACTGCGCTATACACTACACTATACACAACACTATAGACTACACTATACACTACACAATACTATACACTACACTACTATACACTACACTATACACTACACTATACACTACACTATACACAACACTATAGACGACACTATACACTACACACTACACTATACACTACACTACTATACACTATACACTACATTATACACTACACTATACACTACATTATACACTACACTATATACTACACTATACACTACGCTATACACTACACTATATACTACACTATACACTACGCTATACACTATACACTACGCTATACACTACACTATATACTACACTTTACACTACACTATACACTACACTATATACTACACTATACACTACTATGCACTACACTATACACTATTGTACACGACACTATACACTACACTATACACTACACTACTATACCATACACTTCTATACACTACACTATACACTACGCTATACGCTACACTATATACTACACTATATACTACACTATACACTACACTACTACGCTATACACTACACTATACACTATACTACACTATACACTACACTACTACGCTATACACTACACTATATACTACGCTATACACTACGCTATACGCTACACATTGGGCTCGATGGAGGCCTGTCGTGCTAGTCGTGAGCAGGGGTGGTCGTTGCGAGGGGTTCAACTGCCCAGTGTCCTCATCACTCCGCGCCTTCTTCTCATCTCAACTCGACTTGGAGATTTAACGCGACCATGGTGACGATGGTGACGATGATGTTTCACTTTGGTGTTTTAATATCTCAACACAGCTGTTTTGTTGCCTGAAAAAAGGGGAAAACCTGTTCTCCAAAAACCTATTCTCATATTTGGGTACTGGCCAATGTGGTCCCATGATGATGAATGTATTTAAGGGGACGCTTTTTTCTTTAACGCGAATCGAGCAAACGGAACTACATTGCCCGCAGTTGTAGCGGCTGCTGCCTCGGTGTAGCAGCATCATCATCATCATCGCCACACAAGGCATTGGGATGCTGCTGGATGCTGCTTCTAGATGCTACCCACGCGTCTCGGTCTTTGCTCGGCCTGCGTTACGCATCTCACGGGGTTACCCCCAATGTTTTATATTAATTGATCACAACGCGATTATTCAATAAGTCGGTGTTCTTCAGGAACCCAACGAAGTAGAAACTGAAATGTTTTATTTTACCAGGAGGTGATTGGCCCCAGTGAGCTGCTACGTAGCGCTTTCTCAGAAGCGACCCCGGCCAACACAAATGATAGCCCGACGAAGTCACTCATCGTCATCATCGCCATCATCATCGTCATCATCATCGTCATCATCATCGTCATCATCGTCATCATTATCGTCATAATCATCATTATCGTCATCATCATCGTCATCATCATCATCGTCATCATCATCATTATCATCATCGTCATCATCATTGTCATCGTCGTCGCGTGGAAATGTATCACGGACAATTCCTCGAGACGCGTGATGTTGAGTCTAGATATATAGGTGGAAACCGGAGGAGCCGGAGACAAATCCTCGCGACCACGGGGAGAGAGACAGAGAGAGACACGCAGACTCCAAATCTATAGCAGCAGCAGCAGCAGGCATCGTCAAGGTCGGGATCAAGACCCACGACCTCCTGCACACCGGGCGAGGTAGTCAACATATCATAGCCACCGTGATGATGATGAGAGAGAGACACCGCAGACTCCAAATCTACAGCAGCAGCAGCAGGCATCGTCAGGGTCGGGACCAAAACCCACGACCTCCTGCACACCGGGCGAGGTAGTCAACATCTCATAGCCACCGTGATGATGATGAGAGAGAGACACCGCAGACTCCAAATCTACAGCGGCAGCAGCAGGCATCGTCAGGGTCGGGATCAAGACCCACGACCTCCTGCACACCGGGCGAGGTAGTCAACATCTGATAGCCACCGTGATGATGATGAGAGAGAGACACCGCAGACTCCAAATCTACAGCAGCAGCAGGCATCGTCAGGGTCGGGATCAAGACCCACGACCTCCCGCACACCGGGCGAGGTAGTCAACATCTCATAGCCACCGTGATGATGATGAGAGAGAGACACCGCAGACTCTAAATCTACAGCAGCAGCAGCAGGCATCGTCAGGGTCGGGATCAAGACCCACGACCTCCTGCACACTGGGCGAGGTAGTCAACATCCCTCTGTACTTTTCCGTCGCTCCATCCCGGCCAGGGCACGTCCCTCTAGGGTCGCCTTCACCTCCCCGGGCGCCTTTTGGCTGCCACTGCACGCTGAGTCTCGACCCGCCCAGGGCACTGGGCACAGTTGGGCTGTAGTCGTCAGGAGGTCTCAGACGTGCCGCTGAACCTTCTCTGAACGTTCATATATATAGTTGAGATATATGAACGTTCTCTGAACGTTGATATATATAGTTGAGATATATGAACGTTCTCTGAACATATATATGACAGGTGAGATATATGAACGTTCTCTGAACGTTCATATATATGATAGTTGAGATATATGAACGTTATCTGAACGCTCATTTTTATATATATGATAGTTGAGATATATGAACGTTCTCTGAACCCTAACCCTAACGATCTCTGAACGTTCTCTGAACGTTCATATATATGATAGTTTTAGATATATAAATGTTCTCTGAACTTTGAACGTTCATATATATGATGGTTGAGATATCTAAACGTTTTATTGGTTCTTTCGGTAAGGTCACGTAGAATGGTGATAAAATAATAAAAATAAAAATTCTCACGACGTTTCGGAGGCAACACAAGCTTCCGTCTTCAGGTGGAACAGTCACAGCAAGATCGCTGCATCAAGTGGGGAAGCCTCGAGCTTGAATACAGGCGAAGGGGGGGGCAAGTGGGGGGCAGTGAACTCAAGCACGTACACCAAGCTCTCAAGGCTAATGGTTACTCCGACTACACAATCCGCAAAGCCATCACTCCAACCATGAAGAAGGTTCCTCTTGAGGAGCCTTTCAAAACCATCACCTTACCCTACGTTGGGGTCACAAAAAATATTTCCAAAATCCTGAATAAACACAAGATCCAGGTCCGATTCAACACAGCAAATAAAATCCGTGATCTGGTTCCGTCTGTAAAAGATGCTGTTCCAGATATATAGTACCCGGGTGTTTACAAACTAAGTTGCCTCTATGGTAGCAGCTACATTGGAGAAACCAAACGACATATCTCGGACCGCATCCGCGAACATAAAGCAGACTTGAAACACGGTAGAACTAACTCCTCTGCCGTGGCAGATCACTGTTATAATTCAGTGGGCTCACATGACATTGACTTCTCCAAGACAGAGGTTCTTTTCAAGCCAAGCGGCTACCATGAGAGATTCGTTCATGAGGCCATCCACATATACAAACACAGAGACAATTTCAACCGAGAAGATGGATTCTGGCTTAGTAACCATTGGAAAGATTTGATAAACCATTTCGGTTCTTGATTGATTGTATTTTACGGTGCCCTTCAGACCGCAGTCCATTCGCTAGCACTGCCTCTTGATATCTTTCACACCACAGTCAATGATATGGTTTATAACATGTAGTATAATCATAAATAATACAGCATCGCGATGTTTAACATAATTCTTAAGGCAATATATATAGTATCGTAATTGCATAATTAATATACAGCAGTGTGCCATACATTAAGGTTGACAGAATAAGACATAGTGTAATATTACAAGTCTAATATTTTTTATAGTCTAAAGTATAGGGCAGTACACAGTAACGCTTTGTATAACTCAAAAAATCTTCCCACTGCCCCCATGCATTGGCCCACTGGACGTACCGCACCATCAACAGAACAAAAGAATGATGAACTTCGCCCCACACCCCATCAATGTCCCCCACTTGGCCCAGCCTTCCCACCCCCTTCACCTGTATTTAAACTCGAGGCTTCCCCACTTGATGCAGCGATCTTGCTGTGACTGTCCCACCTGAAGACGGAAGCTTGTGTTGCCTCCGAAACGTCGTGAGAATTTTTATTTTTATTATTTTATCCCCATTCTACGTGACCTTACCGAAAGAACAAGGAAGATGAATCCCTGCAGTCACGAAAGCTTTAAATCGAAATATATAAACGTTATCTGAATGTTCTCTGAACGTTCACATATACATGATAGTTGAGATATATAAACGTTCTCTGAATGTTCTCTGAACGTTCACATATACATGATAGTTGAGATATATAAACGTTCTCTGAATGTTCTCTGAACGTTCACATATACATGATAGTTGAGATATATAAACGTTCTCTGAACGTTCTCTGAACGTTCACACATGTACATGATAGTTGAGATATATAAACGTTAGTGAGTTAGTGAGCGAGTTAGTGAGTGAGTGAGCAAGTTAGTGAGTGAGTTAGTGAGTTAGTGAGTGAGTGGGTTTGTTTAGTGAGTGGGTGAGTGTGTTAGTGAGTGAGTTAGTGAGTGAGTGGATTTGTTTAGTGAGTGGGTGAGTGTGTTAGTGAGTTAGTGATTGAGTTAGTGAGTGAGTGGGTTTGTTTAGTGAGTGGGTGAGTGTGTTAGCGGGTGAGTTTTAAAAAGGGAATGGATGAATGAATGAGCGAGCGAGCAAGTGGGCGAGTGAGTTAATGAGTGAGTTGGTGAGTGAGTGAGCGAGTGAGTGAGTGAGTTAGTGAGTGAGTTAGTGAGTTGGTGAGCGAGTTAGTGAGTTAGTGAGTGAGTTAGTGAGTGAGTTAGTGAGTGAGTTAGTGAGTGAGCAAGTTAGTGAGTGAGTTAGTGAGTTAGTGAGTGAGCGAGTGAGTGAGTTAGTGAGTGAGCGAGTTAGTGAGCGAGTTAGTGAGCGAGTTAGTGGGCACGTAATTGAACGATCTACGGTTAATGACAGCCACAGTGTTAACCAGGACGTCCGCCGGCTTTTGATCCGAACCGCCGTGTCCTCTCGCAGCGCGTGGCGGAGTTCCACGTCGCTAACGAGTCACGTGCCACCCTCCGCAGGGAGGCCAATTACTCGGTCCACCGGTGGCGCTAGGGCTCGCGTGAGCTGAGCGATTAGCGCGAGATTCGAAGCATCAGCAGCATCAGCATCAGCAGCACCATCATCAGCATCAGCAGCAGCAGCATCAGCAGCAGCATCATCAGCATCATCATCAGCAGCATCAGCAGCATCATAAGCAGCAGCATCAGCAGCATGAGCAGCAGCATCAGCAGCATCAGCAGCAGCAGCATCAGCATCAGCAGCATCAGCAGCATCATCATCAGCAGCATCAGCAACAGCAGCATCAGCATCATCAGCAGCATCATCATCAGCAGCATCAGCATCATCAGCAGCATCAGCAGCAGCAGCATCAGCATCATCAGCAGCAGCATCATCAGCAGCATCAGCAGCAGCATCAGCAGCATCAGCAGCATCATCAGCATCATCATCATCATCAGCAGCATCAGCAGCATCATCATCATCAGAAGCATCAGCAGCATCATCATCATCAGCAGCAGCATCATCAGCAGCATCATCATCAGCAGCATCAGCATCATCATCAGTATCATCATCATCATCAGCAGCAGCATCAGCAGTATCATCATCAGCAGCATCAGCATCATCAGCAGCATCAGCATCATCATCATCAGTAGCATCAGCATCATCATCAGCAGCAGCATCAGCATCATCATAAGCAGCAGCAGCATCAGCATCATCATCAGCAGCAGCAGCAGCATCAGCAGCATCAGCATCAGCAGCATCAGCATCATCATCAGCAGCAGCATCAGCATCAGCAGCAGCAGCAGCATCAGCAGCATCAGCATCAGCAGCATCAGCATCATCATCAGCAGCAGCATCAGCATCAGCAGCATCAGCAGCATCAGCAGCATCATCATCATCAGCAGCATCATCATCATCAGCATCATCAGCAGCATCATCATCATCATCAGCAGTATCATCATCATCATCAGCAGCAGGATCATCATCAGCAGTATCATCATCAGCAGCATGAGCAGCATCAGCAGCATCAGCAGCATCATCATCATCAGCAGCATCATCAGCAGCAGCTTCATCAGCAGGCTCGTCCACAGCGCGATGGTTGCCATGGTTACTATGGTTGCCATGGTTGCCATGGTTGCGGTGGATGCGGTGGTAGTGGTGGTTGTGATGGTTGTGATGGTTGTCATGGTTGTGATGGTTGTGATGGTTGCGGTGGTAGTGGTGGTTGTGATGATTGTGATGGTTGTGTTGGTTGTGATGGTTGTGATGGTTGTGATGGTTGTCATGGTTGTGATGGTTGTGATGGTTGTCATGGTTGTGATGGTTGTGATGGTTGTGATGGTTGTCATGGTTGTGATGGTTGTGATGGTTGCGATGGTTGTGATGGTTGTGATGGTTGTGATGGTTGTCATGGTTGTGATGGTTGTGATGGTTGCGGTGGTAGTGGTGGTTGTGATGGTTGTGATGGTTGTCATGGTTGTCATGGTTGTCATGGTTGTGATGGTTGTGATGGTTGTGATGGTTGTCATGGTTGTCATGGTTACTATGGTTGTGATGGTTGTGGTGGTTGTGATGGTTGTCATGGTTGTGATGGTTGTGATGGTTGTGATGGTTGTGGTGGTTGTGATGGTTGTCATGGTTGTCATGGTTGTCATGGTTGTGATGGTTGTGATGGTTGTCATGGTTGTGATGGTTGTGGTGATTGTGATGGTTGTCATGGTTGCGATGATTGTGATGGTTGTGATGGTTGTGGTGGTTGTGATGGTTGTCATGGTTGTCATGGTTGTGATGGTTGTCATGGTTGTCATGGTTGTCATGGTTACTATGGTTGTGATGGTTGTGATGGTTGTGATGGTTGTCATGGTTGTGATGGTTTTGATGGTTGTGATGGTTGCGATGGTTGTCATGGTTGTGATGGTCGTGATGGTTGTCATGGTTGTAATGGTTGTGATGGTTGTCATGGTTGTGATGGTTGTAATGTTTACTATGGTTACTATGGTTGTCATGGTTGTGATGGTTGTGATGGTTGTGATGGTTGTTGTGGTTGTGATGGTTGCGGTGGTTGCGATGGTTGTCATGGTTGTGATGGTTGTGATGGTTGTCATGGTTGTCATGGTTGTGATGGTTGTGATGGTTGTCATGGTTGTGATGGTTGTAATGGTTACTATGGTTACTATGGTTGTCATGGTTGTGATGGTTGTGATGGTTGTGATGGTTGTTGTGGTTGTGATGGTTGCGGTGGTTGCGATGGTTGCCATGGTTGTGGTGGTTGTCATGGTTGTGATGGTTGTGATGGTTGTCATGGTTGTGATGGTTGCGATGGTTGTGATGGTTGCGATGGTTGCGATGGTTGCGATGGTTGTGATGGTTGTAATGGTTGTCATTGTTGTCATGGTTGTGATGGTTGTGATGGTTGTCATGGTTGTGATGGTTGTGATGGTTGTGATGGTTACTATGGTTGTGATGGTTGTGATAGTTGTCATGGTTGTGATGGTTGTGATGGTTGTCGTGGTTGTGATGGTTGTGATGGTTGCGATGGTTGTAATGGTTACTATGGTTACTATGGTTGTCATGGTTGTGATGGTTGTGGTGGTTGTGATTGTTGTGATGGTTGTCATGGTTGTGATGGTTGCGATGGTTGTGATGGTTGCGATGGTTGTCATGGTTGTGATGGTTGCGATGGTTGTGATGGTTGCGATGGTTGTGATGGTGGTGATGGTTGCGATGGTTGCGATGGTTGTGATGGTTGTCATGGTTGTGATGGTTGCGATGGTTGTGATGGTTGCGATGGTTGCGATGGTTGTGATGGTTGTGATGGTTGTAATGGTTGTCATTGTTGTCATGGTTGTGATGGTTGTGATGGTTGTCATGGTTGTGATGGTTGTGATGGTTACTATGGTTGTGATGGTTGTGATGGTTGTCATGGTTGTGATGGTTGTGATGGTTGCGATGGTTGTGATGGTTGCGATGGTTGTGATGGTTGTGGTGGTCGCGATGGTTGTGATGGTTGTGATGGTTGTCGTGCTTGTGATGGTTGTGATGGTTGTGATGGTTGTCGTGGTTGTGATGGTTGTGATGGTTGTCATGGTTGTGATGGTTGTGATGGTTGTCATGGTTGTCGTGGTTGTGATGGTTGTCATGGTTGTGATGGTTGTGATGGTTGTGATGGTTGTCGTGGTTGTGATGGTTGTGATGGTTGTCATGGTTGTGATGGTTGTCATGGTTGTGATGGTTGTGATGGTTGTGATGGTTGCGATGGTTGTGATGGTTGTCATGGTTGTCATGGTTGTGATGGTTGTGATGGTTGTCGCGATAAGAACTTACACCAGTGAACTCTCTAACCCTGCTAGAACAGCGGTCCGGATTCCTCCACGGACTTTCAAGCGAGGGGTTCAAATGGTGCCCGACGTTTCGTTCCACGAGCCAGGAGCTTCCCTGCTCCCGGCTCGTGGCGCGGAAACGTCGGACCTCGTTGGAGCCCTCGGCGTTTGCGCGTCCATACACACTTTGCTAAAGCGAGAAGGCACGAGACGACCAGTAACATGCAGCACTCTTCAAGCCGTGGTTGATGGATAGGCGCGCACGCGTTAGCCATTGGAGCGATGTTATTAGGAGAGATTGGGGATGATGGTGATGGTGGTGGTGGGGGTGGTGGTGGTGGTGATGGTGGTGGTGGGGGTGATGGTGATGGTGGTGGTGATGGTGGTGGTGGGGGTGGTGGTGGTGGTGGTGATGGTGGTGGTGGTGGGGGTGATGGTGATGGTGGTGGTGATGGTGGTGGTGGGGGTGGTGGTGGTGGTGATGGTGGTGGTGGTGATGGTGGTAGTGGGGGTGATGGTGGTGGTGATGGTGGTGGTGGGGGTGGTGGTGGTGGTGGTGGTGATGGTGGTGGTGGGGGTGGTGGTGATGGTGATGATGGTGGTGATGATGGTGGTGGGGGTGGTGGTGATGGTAGTGATGGTGGTGATCGGGATGATGATTGTGATAGTGATGATGGTGGTGATAGTGATGATGATGGTGGTGATGATGGTGGTGATGGTGGTGGTGATGATGGTGGTGGGGGTGGTGATGGTGGTGATGATGGTGGTGATGATGGTGGTGGGGGTGGTGGTGATGGTGGTGATCGGGATGATGATTGTCATAGTGATGATGGTGGTGATAGTGATGATGATGGTGATGATGGTGGTAATGGGGATGATGATAGTGATGATGGTGGTGGTGGTTGGTGATGGTGGTGATGGTCATGGTAATGATGGTGGTGATGGGGATGATAATGGTGGTGATAGTGATGATGGTGGTGGTGATGGCAGTGGTCATGGTGGTGATGATGATGGTGATGATGGTGGTGGTAATGATGGTGATGATGATGGTGATGATGGTGGTGATGATGATGATAGTGATGATGGTGGTGGTGATGGTAGTGGTCATGGTGGTGATGGTCATGGTGATGATGGTGATGATGATGGTGGTGGTGATGATGGTGGTGATGGTGATGATGGTAGGGATGGGAGAGGCGATTGCAATGTGGAGTGGTACGACAGAAGTGAGGTGACCTGCTGTGTGGTGAGTGGGCGAGTGAGTGGATGAATGAGTGAGTAAGTGGGTGAGTAAGTGAGTGGGTGAACGGATGAGTAACTGAGTGAGTGGGTGAGTGAGTGAGTGGGTGGGTGAGTGAGTGAGTGGGTGGATGAGTGAGTGAGTGGGTAGGTGAGTGGGTGGGTGAGTGAGTGGGTGGGTGAGTGGGTGAGTGAGTGGGTGAGTGAGTGAGTGAGTAGGTGAGTGAGTGAGTGGGTGAGTGAGTGAGTGGGTGAGTGAGTGAGTGGGTGAGTGAGTAGGTGAGTGGGTGAGTTAGTGAGTGGGTGAGTGGGTGAGTGAGTGGGTGAGTGAGTAGGTGAGTGGGTGAGTGAGTGGTTGTGACTTGCAGTGTGGTGGTGGTGGTGGAGGCGACATGGCGGTTGAGACCGAGTCCTCGACACAGCTAGAGAACTACACGAGTGAGTTTCACGTGCAACACATCACAGCAGCGATGCAAGAGTGAAAAAGAGGCGAGCGAGTGGCCGGAGTGAATGAGTGCTGGATCATCAGCGCGGTTCGAAACGTCGGACATTAAACAGAGGCGAGAAACAATCAGAAACAACACCACCCCCAAAGACGCGTGCGAACCTTAAGTCGGAGCCGGGATTCGAACCTAATGCGGCTCGCTGTGCGCGGCAGAGCTGCGGTAGTGGCGATGTCGTGAAAACGCGGCGCTTATATAGAGCGGGAGAGAGCGGGAGAGGGTGCAGGAGAGAGCGGGAGAGCGCGGGAGAGAGTGAGAGAGGGTGCAGGAGAGGGTGAGAGAGAGCGAGAGAGAGCGGGAGAGGGCGAGAGAGAGAGCGAGAGAGGGTGCAGGAGAAGGTGAGAGAGAGAGCGATAGTGAATAAGAGAGAGCGATAGTGAATGAGAGAGAGAGCGATAGTGAATGAGAGAGAGAGCGATAGTGAATGAGAGAGAGAGAGCGATAGTGAATGAGAGAGAGTGATAGTGAATGAGAGAGAGCGATAGTGAATGAGAGAGAGAGCGATAGTGAATGAGAGAGAGCGATAGTGAATGAGAGAGAGAGCGAGGGAGAGTGAATGAGAGAGAGAGCGAAAGAGAGCGAAATGGAGTAGGAAGAGAGGGGGGTAGAGAGAGAGGAGGGGCAGAGAAGGGGGTAGAGAGGGGGTAGAGAGAGAGGGGGGTAGAGAGGGGGGTAGAGAGAGAGAGGTAGAGAGAGGGAGGGGGTAGAGAGGGGGGTAGAGAGAGAGGGGTAGAGAGAGAGGGGGGGTAGAGAGAAAGGAGGGGCAGAGAGGGGGCAGAGAGAGAGAGAGGAGGTAGAGAGAGGGGTAGAGAGAGAGGGGGGGGGGTAGAGAGAGAGGGGGTAGAGAGAGAGGGAGGTAGAGAGGGGGTAGAGAGGGGGGTAGAGAGGGGGGGGTAGAGAGAGGGTAGAGAGAGGGGGGTAGAGAGAGGGGGTAGAGAGAGAGGGGGGTAGAGAGGGGGTAGAGAGAGAGGGGGGTAGAGAGGGGGGTAGAGAGGGGAGGGGGTAGAGAGAGGGTAGAGAGAGGGGGGTAGAGAGGGGGGGTAGAGAGAGAGGGGGTAGAGAGAGAGGGGGTAGAGAGAGAGGGGGTAGAGAGAGGGGGGTAGAGAGAGAGGGGGTAGAGAGAGGGGGTAGAGAGAGAGGGGGTAGAGAGAGAGGGGGTAGCGAGAGAGAGGGGGTAGAGAGAGAGGGGGTAGAGAGAGAGGGGGTAGAGAGAGAGGGGGTAGCGAGAGAGAGGGGGTAGCGAGAGAGAGGGGGTAGAGAGAGAGGGGGTAGAGAGAGAGGGGGTAGAGAGAGAGGGGGTAGCGAGAGAGAGGGGGTAGAGAGAGAGGGGGTAGAGAGAGAGGGGGTAGCGAGAGAGAGGGGGTAGCGAGAGAGAGGGGGTAGAGAGAGAGGGGGTAGAGAGAGAGGGGGTAGAGAGAGAGGGGGTAGAGAGAGAGGGGTAGAGAGCGAGAGGGGTAGGCTCTCTCCCTGCGACTGAAAGGGGTGATTGCACAAGTCGTACACGGGGACCAGTCTTACACCATCCCCGGACGAACCATCCACGACGGCATCTTCCTGGTCAGGGACCTCATCGCGGTGTCCCAGAGGTTGGGCATCCCAATCGCGTTTCTGGCTCTTGACCAGGAAAAGGCTTTTGACAGAGTGGACCACAAGTACCTGCTGGAAACCCTCAAGACCTTGGGTTTTGGGGATGCCTTTGTCCGAACGATCCGCCTACTCTACACTAAGGCGGAGTGCATGATCAAGATCAACGGCGCCCTCACTGCCCCGGTCAAATTCGAGCGAGGAGTGAGACAGGGATGCCCATTGTCGGGCCAACTTTATGCCCTGACGTTAGAGCCTTTCCTGAATCTCATAAGGCGGAGACTCAGCGGCCTGGTGCTGAGGGAACCAAGCGTCAAGTTGGTCCTGACGGCATACGCCGACGACGTCCTCCTCATCCTGCGCTCCCTGGCTGATGTCGCCCTGCTGCATGAGTGCCAGGAGGTCTTTTCGAAAGCCTCCTCATCAAAAATGAACTGGCAAAAGTGCAGCGGCCTGCTGGTTGGAGCGTGGGACATGACCGAGTGTCCCGAGAAGGCAAAAGCCATCAATTGGAGCACAACATCGCTGCTGCACCACCTGGGGGTGTTCCTCAGACCAGAGGAGGAACCACCGCAGAGGAACTGGGTCGAGCTGGAGGAGAAGGTGAAGGAGCGGCTGGCCACCTGGAGTCGCCTGTGCAAGTTCCTCACCTTCAGGACAAAGACGTTGGTGGTGAACCAGCTGGTGACGTCCATGCTGTGGCACCGACTCTTCTCCCTGCACCCCCCATGAGCCTCGTCAACGCACTTCAGAAGCGAGTCCTCGACTTCTTCTGGTCGGGTGGAGGACATCGGGTCGCGGCTGGGGTCCTGGCCCTGCCACTGGACGAGGGCGGTCACGGGCTGGTGTGCGTGCGGAGTCAGCTGGCCACCTTCCGACTGCAGGCAGCGCAAAAGTTCCTGCACGCCGCCCCTGCACCGGCCTGGAGCGTCACGGCCTCCTTCCTCCTGAAACAGCTGGGGGGTCTGCAGTGCTCCAAGCAACTATTCTACATGGACCTGCAGGGCCTCCCACTGGGACAGCTGCCACCCTTTTACAGAAGCGTCCTGCAGACATGGAGCTCCCTCGCCGTCAGGAGGCTGAACCAACCGCGATCGGCCGAGGATCTGGTCGTCGAACCGATCCTCAGGAACCCACAGACAAAGCTGCCATCCACCACCACCACCCCTGGCATGGAGAGGCGCCTCGCCAACGCGCGGCTCACCAGGATGGGAGATCTGGTGGAGCCTGAAACACGGGGCCGGTGGCTCGGACCAGCAGACGTGGCCGCAAAGACAGGGCTGCAGTCGCTCCGGGTGGCTGCCCGGATCCTGGCCGAAGCCAAGGGGGCCTTCTCAGCGGCAGCGGGGAGAACGCCCCCCCATCGGCGTTGGGGATGACGAGGCCCCTATCGATCCCCCTCCACCGGAGCTCTCAGTCGTGCCACTGCACCGCCAATACCGACAAACGAAGGCGGATCACAACCTGTGCCGGCTAGAAGACCTACCGGAGGTGGCCTTCGCAAATGTAAAGAGGAAGGTGCTCTACTCCTACATGGTCCGGTTCCACCAACAGGACACCCTGAGGAGCCACAAGGACCATGCCTGGAGGAAAGCCCTGCCCTGCGTCTCTCCGGAGAGGCCTCGCTGGAGGCAACTCTACTGCAGACTGACGTACAACCGCATCGGCGACCTCAGCTGGAGCATCGCCCACGGCACCGTCACCACCAACGTCTCCCTGGCGCGCTTCACCGACACGCCCCCGGAGTGCCGGTTCTGCGGTAAAGTGGAGACGGTGCGGTGGCGCACCAATACGTGGAGTGCAAGAGCCTGGACTCGCTGTTCAAGGTCCTGAGAAACATCCTCCTAAGGTTCAGCCTCCACTTCTCCCCGACGGTCCTCATCTTTGGATACCCGAAGGGCGACGGACCCCAACATCTTCAGGGGCTGGTCCACGCGCTCTTCGGCTACGCCAAGCTCGCCATATACAGGGCGAGGAAGGTGGCCCTGGAGGGGCAACGTCCAGCCAGCAGCCTGGGCATCTTCCGCGCTCTGGTCGGAGCCAGGGTGTGGCTGGAGTTCCACTACACGCGGCTGACCCACGCCGTGCCGGCCTTCAAGGAGCAGTGGGCGCTGGAGGAGGCCGTGTGCTCGGTGGCAGATGACGGAGAGCTCTGCATGCAGATCTAAGCTACCCGTCGGAGGCCGTTTGACTGTGGGAAGGGCAGCGTGCAGATGCAGCACTTGTCGTAGTTATAAAGAAAAAAGAGAGAGCGAGAGAGAGCCAAATGGAGTAGGTAGAGAGGGGGCAGAGAGAGAGGGGGGGGCGGAGAGGGGGTAGAGAGAGAGAGAGGAGAGGCAGAGAGGGGGGTAGAGAGAGAGGGGGGGCAGAGAGGGGGGTAGAGAGAGAGGGAAGGGGAAAGAAAAAAGAAAACAATTTTTTATGGGTCTTTCATTTAAAAGGGGGGGGGGGGGGTTACATAAAGCAAAGCATTAAAAAAAAACCGAAATGATGAACGGAGCAAAGTGCCGACTGCACCGAGCATCTTCTTGATTCTTCTGATCGTAAAAAAGAGAGAGAGAGCGATAGTGAATGAGAGAGAGAGAGCGATAGTGAATGAGAGAGAGCGATAGTGAATGAGAGAGAGCGAGGGAGAGTGAATGAGAGAGAGAGAGAGCGAGAGAGAGCGAAATGGAGTAGGAAGAGAGGGGGGTAGAGAGAGAGGAGGGGCAGAGAGGGGGCAGAGAGAGAGGGGGGTAGAGAGGGGGGTAGAGAGAGAGAGAGGGAGGTAGAGAGGGGGGTAGAGAGAGAGAGGGGGGTAGAGAGAGAGGGGGTAGAGAGAGAGGGGGTAGAGAGGAGGGGTAGAGAGAGAGGGGGTAGAGAGAGAGGGGGCAGAGAGAGAGGGGGTAGAGAGGGGGTAGAGAGAGCGGGGGTAGAGAGAGAGGGGGTAGAGAGAGAGGGGGTAGAGAGAGAGGGGGTAGAGAGAGGGGGGCAGAAAGGGGGGTAGAGAGAGAGGGGATAGAGAGGAGGGGTAGAGAGAGAGGGGGTAGAGAGGGAGGTAGAGAGAGAGGGGGTAGAGAGAAAGGGGTAGAGAGAGAGGGGATAGAGAGAGGGGGTAGAGAGATAGGAGGTAGAGAGAGAGGGGGGTAGAGAGAGAGGGGGGTAGAGAGAGAGGGGTAGAGAGAGAGGGGGTAGAGAGAGAGGGGGATAGAGAGAGAGGGGGGTAGAGAGAGAGAGGGGGGTAGAGAGAGGGGGGGGGTAGAGAGAGAGGGGGTAGAGAGAGAGGAGGGGTAGAGAGGGGGTAGAGAGAGAGGGGGTAGAGAGAGAGGGGGTAGAGAGAGAGGGGGGTAGAGAGCAGAAAATAAATAAATATATATTTTGTTGGGTCTTTCATTTAAAAGGAGGGGGGGGGGGGCAGTTTACATAAAGCCAAAAAATAACAAGAACAAATAAACGAAATGATGAACGGAGCAAAGTGCCGACTACACCGAGCATCTTCTTGTTTCCTCTGATCGTAAATACAAGGAGAGCGAGGGAGCGAGTGAATGAGGGACTGAGGGAGCGATGGAGCGAGTGAACGAGTGAGCGAGTGAACGAGGGAGCGAGGGAGTGAGTGAACGAGTGAGCGAATGAGCAAGGGAGCGAGTGAGCAGACAAGCGAGCGAGGGAATGAGGGAACGAGTCTACGAGGGACGGAGGGAGCCAAGGAGCGATAAAATGAGGGAGCGATGGAGCGAGTGAACGAGTGAGCGAATGTGGGAGCGAGGGAGTGAGTGAACGAGTGAGCGAGGGAGCGAGTGAGCGGGTGAGCGAATGAGCTAGGGAGCGAGTTAACGAGAGAGCGAGGGAGCGAATGAGCGAGGGAGCGAATGAGCGAGGGAGCGAGGGACTGAGGGACTGAGGGAGCGAATGAGCTAGGGAGCGAGGGACTGAGGGAGCGAATGAGCGAGGGAGCGAATTAACGAATGAGCGAGGGAATGAGGGAACGAGTGTACGAGGGACAGAGGGAGCCAAGGAGCGATAGAATGAGGGAGCGAAGGAACGAGTGAGTGATTGAGCGAGGGAGCGAGTGAGCAAGTGAACGAGTGAGCGGGGGAGCGAAGGAGCGAGGGAGCGATGGAACGAGTGAACGAGGGAATGATTGAGCGAGGGAATGATTGAGCGAGGGAGTCTTTGAGCGAGTGAGTGAACGACCTAGACAGTGCGTGAGCCAGTGAGTAGGCGGGTGAAGGAGTGGGTGAATGAGCGAGTGAATGAGTCAGCAAGTGAGGGATTTAATTAATTATGTTAGTCAATCCGAGAGTTAGTGAGCAAGTGAGTCGGTGAGTGATGGAGCGAGTG